>NC_142173.1:12857192-12973630 GCF_029865625.1 Vigna umbellata | reverse complement strand
TATTATTCTTATTATTTAATTACGTTGTATTCTTGGAAGGATGAGAAGTTGTCTAACCGGCTCTGCCAGATTCAACTTCTTGTTTCCCCATACTTTATATTGTTTTCCTTATTCGTTTTTATTTTTGGAAGGATTAGAAGTTGTCTAACCGGCTCTGCCAGATTCAACTTCTTATTTCCCCAAACCTGTCATTATTCTTATTATTTAATTACGTTGTATTCTTGGAAGGATGAGAAGTTGTCTAACCGGCTCTGCCAGATTCAACTTCTTGTTTCCCCAAGAGTTTTTATTAAGTTTATTTTAATGATTGTCAAACATTTGATTCTTCTCCGTTGACTATTTATAGTAAGATTTTATTATTGTTAATTTGTTTGTAATATATTTATCTTGTATGATTTCTGTGTTGAATGTATTTTATGATGTTGATATGAAATTATGAATCTGAACATGATATGAGTTTTATGAGGAGATTTTGTAATAGTATGACATGAGTTGAGGAAAATGAGCATGATATGAGTCTCATGGAGAGATTCTATATTGGTATGGTATTAGTGTATATGTTGATGTTGAGGGTCCTGTTGTTGGTGGTTATCCTAAAACTCTAATAATCTTCCAGTATCAATTAGAGAAGGATGTGTTATGTGGTGAGAGTAGTAGGAGGTCCTAGTCTATGTTTATAGACATTAATGGATTAACCTTGTGGGTGATATGATATATTATATTTGGCCAAAATTTTTGTTGTTGAAATCACCACAAGTGCATGACCACCCGAGACTTCCATCAACATTATATCCGGATAATAGAGTCTAGAATGATAATTGCATTTTACATGAATTTATGGTGAATGTATTACGTATAGCAATAGTGTAATGTTTTTCTTTGAATGTTGCATGGTAGCTCACCCTTACTTGTTTGTTTGTGCCGGAAAAATCTTATTTTTGCGATGATCGTATAATGTTTTTGTTATACGGGAGCAGATGAGGGAACGACGTCTGAACCAATTCAAGTGAAGGAGGAAGCAGCAGAAAAATGAAGAATATTTTAAGAAAAAAAAAATAAAACATAAATAAAATTAAGAGTGTTTTATTTATGTGTGAAATTATAATGTATTTCTAGTGTGAACTATGTTACTCCTAAATGGAGGATTGTAATATTGTACGATGTTTTCTCTATTAATGAAATAAATTTGGGTGTGAGATGTTTTATATTTTGGGGTGTTACACTAATACTATTTTAAATTTTAAAGGCAGATCTTTAATAAAAATCATAATTTTGTTTTCTGTTTTATTTCCCTAATCTTGAGTCCCTTAATTTTTATATTGAGTACAACATAAAATTAGCCAATAGTTTCATAAAATAACTCATTTGCATTTTATTAAACAATAAATTTCAGAAGCCATGTTGATTTAAAAACACTAAAACTCCATTCTTTTAACATTAAATGGTTTTAATATAAATAGTTTTTTTATAAATGAGATTCATTATTTTAAAACACAACATCTTTTTACAAATCACTTTTTTATAGCTCTCTCACTTCTCACTAGGAGTTTCCATGCTTTATTATTGAAGAACCAAGATTGTAAGATTAGTCTTGGTCGTGAGTTCTTTAATTTGGACCAATCAGTTTCTTTGAGCAAGTAAGTTAAGTTTCAACCATTTTTCTTTGGTCATTTATTGTATTTTTTACATATGGGTCCTACTTAGCTTACATGTGTCTTTTGAGTCTTCAGTTTGAGTCTTTGATGATTAATGGTTATAACGATGTACCTTGATCGTGTTTCCGTTATTCATAAGAGTAGATAGAACTTCCTGAGCATTTGGAGTTGTTTTAGGACCCTATAGTTGTTTGATTATTTTTTAGGTAATGAAAGCTAGTTACATTGATTTTAGCTTATAAGCAAGTTTTGATTTATGTTTGTATGTTTGTATGGCAGTTGGATTGTATAATTGAGTTGTTTGATGAGATATAACCTTGATTTAAGTTGGGAAGCTTGAATTGTCTTAGATATAATGTGATTGAAACTCTGTTATGATTGAATGATTGAGTTTGTATATGGAGTGAATTGTATTGTTGAAATGCATATGATCTACGAATTAGTGGGTTTGAACATATGTGGTTGGTGTTAGACTAGTTTTGTAGGATTGGAATGACATAAATCTGTAGAATTCGGTTCTACATAATTGTGCAGACTCACTCAACAAGCCTATATTCGTTGGACATAGTCAAAGTCAGAGAGTTCACTAACTTAAAGGTCTTTGGGCAAGAATATACTCGTTGGACGACTTTTTAGAGAATTTAAGTTTATAAGTTCTAATGGTTTTCTCGTTGAGCAAGCATATTTGGTCGTTGAATGAGTGTGCTTTAGTTGAGCGAACAAATCTAGTGACTGAGTGAATGGGCTTTCCTTGAGTGAGCAGATCTGGTGGTTGAACGAAAATACTATAATTTTAACTAAGTTTTCATGTACCTCTTATGATGTTTTAATGAGTGTGATTATATGAATGTTAAAAGCAATGTTTGGTTTATAATATGATTATGAGTATGTATGTCGTTTGTTCATGTATAATATAATGACTAGTCTTTTATGTGTAATTGAGAAAGATTGGAACCAATCCAAGAAGGAATTGATGGTGATGTTGTTAGTGTCTACTTTGACATGTAGGATTCTGAAAGTAGGTATCATGATATACTACCAACCATTCAACTCATATGGAGATGAATAAGGTGGAGGAGAGAATGGGACGAGGTCTTCACCCTAAACTTTTGGTCTCAAGTGTGAAAGATTAACTTCACAAGTAATAGGGTGATAACCCCTGCATTTATGACTTTGGGGGATATATATACCACTATGGGTGTATACTTATATTGAATACGTATGTCAAAGCATCTGAATAATTGAGTCTAAGGTAAACTCATTATATAATTATGAGTTATATAATGTTATAAATGTTGAACTAATATGTGATGTGTTAAATTGTTTGTAAAATTTTCTTTTGAACATTAGTCTTTTTGATGTCTTTGGTGTTTATTTATTTATTTTGTAATCACCTTATTGGTATGAACCAATAATGGATAAATGTTGAAACATCTTTAATGAATGACAATGATGATGTAGAAGGACTTCTTAGTTATCTAGTAGTTATCTTTAACTCTTTTAAATATATTTATTATAATAATTATTTTTTCTAAATAACTATATTAATGTTATATTTATAAGTGAAGACAAATATATTTTATTTTGTTAATTTTATAATGTCTTATTTTATCAAATATATTTTATTTTATTAATTTTATAATTTCTTATTTTATGAGTGATAAACAACTAAAATTATAATATTTCACAAAACATGATTTTTTTTATTACATAATGTACAAAAATCTTACATTTTACTTTAAAAATTATTGTAGTTAGAAGAATCAGATCGAAGGTTTAATTATTCAACTTCTGAACAAATAGACTAAGGTTATCAAAGATGATTCGGCTTTTTTAATTAATGGGTCAAGGGTAAACGCACGGTCTCATGTTGGGTTAATAAACTTTTTTTTTCTCTTTTAGAAGATAATTTTAAATATAAGAATTAAAAAAAATAAAATACATATTTCAAAACTTATTTCAACATTAATAAAACTAATTTTAAATTTTAAATATGATAATTTGATATATAAATTAACACATCATAATAAAACAGCATCACCTTTAATTTTTCAAAATATAGTTATTAAAAGTCAAACACATAAACTTACAAGTCATTCCGGGCTTAAAGACAGCTGGATAGGCCTATCCATCTTTGAAAAACTGTTTTTTCGATTTTAAAAATTGCAATTTTTTACCAATACTTATTTATGATTCACTCAGTTGATAACCAACCTATCATGTCGAAGGAAACAAACATCATGTTCACTGTTTTTGTCAATACTCTTTCTCCACAACTCCAAAAAGTGTGGAGGTGTGTGTTTGTTTCTTTGTTTCCTTTCCTCAAGACACAAGGAGAAATGTTGCACAGATATTGCAAGAAATATTGAACTACAAAATCAGTGGGGAAGGGGATTAAACCCCAAATTCCCAAGTAATATATTTTCTATTACTTTCACTTAATATTTTCCCCCTATACTCAACCAATTTATTTTCCATTTTGAGACACTCTAAGTACATTAGTTTCCCAACTATGACAGTGGTTTTCTATGTATAACCTATGAAGTAATTTGAATCACAGAAAACAGAACTGTCACCACTCACCCAGCCTGCAGATGCAAAAACATCTAATACTCAGTTTGGTACATCATAGACTGATACAACAAATACTGAGAAGAGAGCATCTTACCTAAGTTTTAGATACAAAGGACCAAATTTTTTTCCATGCGTTAATCAGTGTTTTATGAGCAGAAACATGTCCTTCCATCACACTATCAGCTGCAGGTCCCACTTCACGGACAAATTTGACAGATTCTGAAAGCCGATTCAGAAGGTTCATCAATGCAATTACCTCATTCCTTTGCAGCTGCAGCTGAAAGATCGTCAAGTTCAATTTATAAGGTGTTGGTCAATTAACAATAGTGTGAAGGGAGGAAGAAAAAATAAATTCTGAGGTAAAATGTACTTACTGTTTGACTTGAGTTTTCTTGACCATCAACAGAGAAGAGAATCTTTAATGCAGTTCCAAGACCAAGAACCTGAAGCTTACCCCATAATCGACACTTCTCACATCCTATACAATCCATCAATGCACTGTTTCCACAAAAAATATATTATTCAATTGCCAGTGAGATAAATAAAAAAAAAAGAGCGTAAAATGAATCAGTAGTAGAATAATAAAACGGAGAACAAGTGAAAGGATTGGTCACTTAGTTGTCTTATACAATAAAAAGTTATGTTCAGATGCGATCAGCACTCAAAAAGTCCAGATAAACCCACTTCACATCCATCAGTATGTGGAAACTCAAAAGACTAAAATTCCAAAGCATGAAGATGAAAAAGGAAAATCATACTTATCAATTACAGGATTTTTTGGGAAAAATCCAACCTACACACTTTGATTCCTTCCACAAATATTATTTTGTGAGCATTACTATGAATCATTACTAATCAATTGTCTTTTCTACATATTTGTTAGTAGTATGAAGCCTTCCTACAACAGACTAAGTCACAACAAGCATAGAAATTATAAATGGATAATATTTAGCTAGCCCAGAACCAAGTCCACTAGTTTTCAGTAATACCTGATGTTTCTAAATTGTTGTTGAATTTGCAGTTTTAGCTCAGGTCCACTTTGGCCTCTCCACAAATTAGCTTCATCAAATGGAATCGGACAAGCAGCTTGAAGCTTGGGGTTATGAAGTAGCTGTTTTATCAAGGACTGTGTCTTAAGGTCCTCATAATGGTTACCTGTATCATACTCTGCCTGTTCCAGATAATCTGCAGCCTAAAGAAGAATAAAGAGCAACGTAGATTGCATCAAGAATATAATTAACTAGTATTTTTAAAAGAATAAAATAGCAAGATTAATCCATATATAGATGCACAGTTTGTGACGTTAAACCATCACATTTTATACTCACCTTGGTCACTGCTCGCAGCACAAAGAGAAAAGTGAAATACAAATTGCTGACACGATCAGGGTATTTTAGGACTCGATCATACACCAAAGTAAGATTTTGGCCCCACTGGAATAATAAAAAAGAAAGAAGTTAGATATTGAGATATATTTTTCTTATGTTCAGTGAAATATATTGGAATAACATGGGTATGCCACAAAAATAAAAATGCAGGAAGCTTTAAAATGAGCTACATCCAAATTACTTTAGAGTATAGAACGGCCCATAACTTTGAGGCTCAAATATGCAACAGCTATATTAATTCCTCCACCAATGCAAATTTCTTTCCAAACAGAAAACTAGCTATTGCTAGAAAGAGGAACGTGAGATTTACCAAATTTGAAGTTTCATCAAGTAGATACTCAGCAGCTATATGTACTGATATGGAGGAGTGAAGACCGGATATCAATTTATACAAAATCTTTTCCTCTTGGCATAACTCTTGAGACGGATCTGCAGAAGACATTTTGTTTTTTCAAAATAATGAACCATAGAAACCAGAGAAAAGAAACTCCCCTGTTATTAACATTTCAAAGATATCTTTCACTAAAACAAATGATAAGAACACAACCAATATCCATCCTACGGAAAGCAAGACAATGTATAATTAATGCATACAGATAGAAAAATTACTGGATTTACATTCAAAATTACTGGACTGTCAATTTTTGACAATATGAAAGGTACCATCAAACAACCTAAAATCCAAGGCCTTTTCAAAATATTATAATTTGGTCGAATTATTTAAGTGAATAAGCTTTTCAGAGAAAACTCACATTTGGGGCAGTTCTCAGAGTAGACAGCATCCCATATCCTTCTTGCAGAAGCACCAGAGTAACCAGTATACCTTTCAGGATTCAGTTGAAGATTCACGTATGTCATCTCGTCTGCAAATGCAAACATGGCTTTCAATTGACACACTTATTTTTCATAGAAAAATGTTGAAAACATCATAAAAAGATTTAATAATTTGAATAACGTGTTGCCACCTGTTAAAAAAAAGTTAAAAGGCACTTTTTCTAGAAGTGAATGCTAACTACACTGTTTGCTTTCTGATACTGAAAACCAAGGGCTGATCAAGTTGAAATTTAATCATAGAAAGAAATATCTTGCAGATCAAGATATCAAACAAAACGATTCACAAAGATATACTCATTAGAGGAGTATAAATCTGATGTCACTCAATATACTTAAGAATCCTAAATTTTATACTTCACTGCTAATATCTGCTATTTCACTTTCACACAATTAATTTGGATAAACAACAACTGATAGCACAAATAATTTAGATATCAATTAGAATATAGAGTAATAACGCACCGTTGTCAGTCTCATCATCATTTGTCCATGGATTGTCTATTTCTGTCCATCCTCTGAAAACTTTACTGTCTAAAGTACGGTCAACAGCTGCCTGAGGTTTACCTTCTTGACAAACAAGATCATTCATTGAGAAGGCATGTGGCTTCTTGAATGATTCAGGGAATTCACTTTCTGGACATTCACATACACTACAGTCCCGCAACCGGCACATGCCGTCATCGGGCCAGAAAGGACAGTCACACCATAATTTCACCTATAAAAATTTCACCCACTAAATTCAGTTGACAATGCAAATGAGCATGCATAGACTTGATTGATTCTAAAGCATTGATTCATTCCAACAACATAAGTGATTTTCCCTAATTTCTCATACTGTTGATCAATTCCAAATTCAAATATTTCATGGATCAAGAGAACCTAAAAAAATCACCAATAGAACACAATTTTGGAACCAACATAAGTTCTTTTAGATAGGCCTCTCAATCCTAAATTGCGCTTCTGGTGTGAACAGGATGCCAGAAATCTTTACAAGTAATAGAAGGGATAGAATAGAAACCAATATAAAATTGGAACACAAAAACACACATACAAGAAGGGCCTAATAAAAACCTAATAGTTTATCAGGCTCTAATCAAACTTAAGGTAACCATAAGTATCAACAGAAAACAAGATGATCTTAGTCAACAGGAAAAATGTAGGCATAAAATAAGATGCACCAAGAAGAAAACCTTAAAATATCGAAAGAAAGGGGTCTTCACGAGTTCTTGGAGGGAAGGGTTCAATACTTCCTCATTGAGATGGTCCACAGTTTCGTAATCACAACAACAGTCCTCTACCATGCCACTGAACTTCGGTGCACCCTGCAACCAACAAAGAGAGAATTGCACAAACAATATAAAGGGGGGGAAAACATAAACACAAATCATAAAAAGACACACTCTTTGTCCAAGATTCAGAATCCCACAACCCTAAAATAAAAAAAGAAACTTAAAATGTGGGTTTTCATCAAGAAGAGTTCATAGAAATTACCCGGGCACACTGACAAGCTCTATCAATGGCTCCAGACAGAGAAATTCTGGTAGAAGTTTTAGACGACACAGCCATAGCAACAAACACAGCCACGAGAGCCATCAGAACCCAAAGCCATGGCACTCCCCAACCCTTCTTCTTAGGCTTCGTTTCCACCATCACAGTTTCCAATGCCGGTGCTTCCGAAACAAAGCACCGAGATTTTTGGCGTTCTTCGACGGATCCCAGTGTCGTGAATTTGGAAGGGGAAATGGAAGCGTTCTGCAAGGTACTAAGTTGAGGGCAGTTTTTGCTGTTTGCAGCAGTCAAGGTCGTCGGAGTGAAATAAATGGGCGGTTGTTGGTTTCGATTTTTGGTTTGTGCAAAACAGTGTTCGTAAGAAAATTCCAGTGTCAAATTCGGACACCGTGGTGGCTGCGTGTGGTTACGTGTTTCAACCAATAGGAGTCCATTTCATTATTTTTTTCCCTAAGTGTTAAGAAATGAAAATAATATTTAGATATTGCGGTTTCACAACTAATTCTTATTTTTCTTTAATGGATGGAAAATTTCTTTCACCTCTTAAACAGTAAATCTAATAGTTTATGGTATTTTTTTAAAACTACTCCTCAAATGTTAGCTTTTAATTTTTTATATTTATTCACTTTTTACTTGCATAATTATAAAATTTAAATAAGATGGTAGATTTTATTATAATTTAACACACACAAGTCTACACAATGAAAGTATAACATTTACTTAATTATGTTATTTTTATTTAAAATGAATTAAAATATTTTCATGTATTATAAAAGAGTAATAACCGAATAATGTATATATAATAACTTAAACTGCGTAATATAATTAATGAGTTGACTCGTAAGTAAAAATTACGATACTTTAAAATTAATTGAAAAACATTAAATTATAAATACATTAAAATATATTTTTATTTATTCCGGTGTGATAAAAGTGATAGTTGAAGGTCAGTTGACAATCATGTTTTCACACATTAAAATAATATATTTTTATCAGTTAAACTAAATATAATTATTTTTTAAAAAGTCTATTTTTACTATGTTACCTCTATGATTTACGTTTACATATAATTTTACTCAACACATATAATTCAACTCTATAAATTACTTTTACATATAATTTTAGTAAACACCTGTAATTCAAAAAGTTTGTTTAACAATTTTCAAGTTCTACCTTCGCTTTTTTTTTCCCTAAGAGCTAACTTTTTTGTTGCAAATAAAAAAGGAAGTGTTTTAAGAAGAAGCTAAAGTTACAACTTTTAAATAGTCTTCAGTTTTGACTTTTATACAACTTTTAGGACTTGTTTTCTTGAGTGGATTTGAAGATAAATTTTTTTGTCATTTATTTGAGTGAATTTGGAAGTAAATGAGAGTGGATTTGGAAGTAAAGTTTATGAGAATTAGTATATAATTTATATTGACGTGACAAATTAAAAAAATTTATTTTCAAATCCACTCTCGTTTACCTTTAAATTGACTCAAATAAACGACAAAAAAATTTATCTTCAAATCTTCTCAAATCCACTCAAGAAAACAAAACCTTAAATACTCTTCAATATAGTTTTGACTTTTCTCATGTGTCATATATTTTAAAAGTATATAATTTAGATTTCGAGGTTACGAGAAAATTATTTTTTTAGTTAAAATCCTTTTTATAAAATAAAGTAACAAGAAATTTAAAGTCGTAAAGATTTTTCAAAGTTTAAAATTAATCAAGTTTTATTTAAAAGGATTTATTCTTTACATGATCACTTAACAATGTAATATATATATATATATATATATATATATATATATATATATATATATATATATATATATATATATATCTATCGGTAATCAATTGCACTTGAGTTTTGTCTTTTTTTGGAAGAAATGTTACTAGTAATAGTATAGTCAATTATAACATGGATTAGATTAGTGGATTACAACATGCAAAGTATGTTATGAGTTTATATAAAATTATTAGTTTGTTATGTCTGGAGAGATTTTTATTTACAAACGTCTTTTGTAATTTGTATCTAGATTTTTTATTTTTATGTTAAAATTGTAGCAAAAGTTGGTAGTCAACTTATTATGTTTACAAGTATCTTTTGAATTGAACAACCTTTTCTCGTAATGATTATACTAATTTTAACATATGACAAAATATATTTTAGATGTGATTAATATTTCTTTTATGGTAGATAGAGTATGATAAATAAATTTGCATTGTGTAAACAATATTTGTTTTCAAAGTGTTGTTTGAAAATTTTTAAGACAAAACACTCAGGTTTAACAAATATGAAACTTGTTTTCTATTGATGACTTAGTTGTCTTTTTTATTAACACACTTAAAACAAGATATTAATTCATCTTATAATCAAAATGATTGTTCTAATGTGAAAATTAGATTCATTAATCAAACTGATGAGATAAGATTGATTAGCGATTAGATCATCTAGGTTTAACAATCTTGCTAGCCATGTCCATAATTGATTTTCTAGAACTTATTTTAAGAATATGTAATTGATTATAAATATACTATAATTGATTAGTTTGCAAGCCTAGCGCTATGAAACTCTATAATGTAATTGACTAATTGGTAAGGTTGATTGATGGATGACTTTTTGTGTTACACAAGTCTTATCAAATAAAACTAAGTTTTCCTTTAATTGATGTAGTATATAGGTTAACCTAGGTCAGTCCAAAGAACTATGTCAAGTGAGTTCATTAATTGAATCCATAAGAACATGTTTTGGGGGTTTTAGTGAAAACAAAAATAGTAACAAATTAAACAACATTGTTGAACTTGAAACATGAAAATAATACCACTATAGAGAAGTTCAAGACAAGTTTTCTCCAGTAGTTCACACTTAGAAAAAGTACAACAAAAACTCTCCTCTCAAACTATTACATTTCCTTTAATACATAAAAAACTTATGTTCCTCTTGGTTGTTGCCACCAACCCCAAAATCAGAATTTTCCACAATGAAAATTTGACAAGCTGCCAAAAGTTGTTTTGTCTACTGCCATGGCAGTGCACAACCCTAGCTTAACTCCATTTGGACCATTCCATATGCAAATTTGTCACCTCAACAAAATAGAAGTCTCACAGCAAGCAAGTTAGTAACTCAATAGCATAAAAGCATGACAACATGGTCTTGGTAGCTTAGAAGCACGATAGCTTAGTAGGTCGACGTTGTAGCAGCTCGAGAACTTAGTAGGTCAGTAGCTAAAAACCTCGACAGTCCAAATAGGTTCGTACCCAACAAGTCGACATCCCCTGACACTTAACAGATTGAGCTATAAAACCTAAAGCTTCCTAAGATACACAATCTAAGCTAAGATTTAAAATAAAGGAAACAAAGATGCTAAATGAGTGTAATAAGCTTCAATATGAGGGTATAGAAAATAGATTTATCAAATACGCCTACACTTAGACTTTTGCACTCTTGGACAAGACCAAATCTAAACAACCTATGACACTAAACTCATGCAAGCACAAACCCAACCATTAAGAACTGCAGATCAAATATAGGAAAATTTGGCAACGACCATGAAGACAACAAAGACAAACATGAACTAAACAAGACGAGACTAAGCCAAGAAAAGTTCAAACATTGTGAGCATATTATTTCAAAATTATGAGTAGAGAAAAACTTCATCCATCAAACCTAGAATCATTTAAACCATTCATGAGCATGTTTAAAACATTAAAGACAAGAATCTCAATCAAAGTCAAAATTAGGATCAAAATTTACAAACTCTTTGCATGTGTATCACTCAATTCTCTCATGTGTTTCTAGAAGACTTACACTCAGCACCTCATGCAAGCATGCAATGTCATATGCTTGAAAAACCTTTAATTTTTACCATTCAAATGAATGCAACTCAAAATAAAAAAGACTTTTATGTGACTTGTGATGTGGTCAAAGTAAAGATAGGATAAATAAAGGAATTCAAAGCTAAAAACCAAAGAGAAGTGAGCAAACAATGGAGAAATTTGTGAAGAATAAGTGCAAATTATGTTTCAACAAAAGTTCATCAATTAAACCATAAAACTCTTTTTTCTTTTTCTTTTGATTTCTACTTCTTCTTATTTTTCCATTTTCCCCTTTTGTAATTCAATGCATACACTTTTTCAGTTTATTTTTTTCATATTTTTCAATTTTTCTCATTCATACACCCTTCCAAACTCTCACAATGCATAAGAACATACTTTGCACCTCTTCTCTCACACTTAGACTTCTCAATAGGGCTCAAAATAGTTCCAAGATTCCTCATAAATCTAAGGTTGGGTTGATCACAATTTTATGATCCAAGGCTTATAACAAGGTGAGAAATCACCAAGAAATAAGTCAATTAGGATAAAAATAGGTTGCAATAGAGAATAATGCAAGGCAATGGAGAATAATAAAACAAGAGTACAATAAAAAAGAGTTCAATCAAGTTATGAATCACATTGCAAGCATGAATAAATCACACAATGAAATTTTTTGGCTCAAAGCTTACTAAGGTTAGCATTCATCAAATCTAATCCATCATCTAATATTTCATGAGAATCTGACTAAACACAATGCATGAACATGTCAATCAGGCTTAAAAACTCTAACTAAAGACGGAGAATCAAAATTAAACATGTGCTAAAAACCTTCTTTGCAATTAAGTGCAACTTAGCAGACTTAAACAAGGCTCAATCACAACATTAACAACCGTGACTAAGACAACAAAGATAAACATATTTAATCCTAAACAACACGCTCGTCCAACAGCTCGGAAGCTTGGCAACAATCTAACAGCCCGCAACACTAACTCGACTTCCAGTAGGTCAAGTTGTAAATCCTAAACAAATAACAGAAACTAACTATGCTAGACTAAAAATAAAAAGAAAAGAAAATGTAAAGTACAAAAATTAGTATCTAACTTAATCCGGCCATATATCAAAATTAATTTTTTTTCATTTTGATACAACACAACCTACTTTCTACCATGTTATTCACTATGCTAAATTTACTATTACTAATCACACAAACTAAAAAGAAATAACACTCTACTACTGAAATTTCAAACTAAGGTTAGAAGTTGAATATGTAGTGTAGCATTCTCATGCTCAACAATTTTGCTAATCTGTTCATGCATGTAGTGATCTTTTTCTCCCATGCACTTTGCTACAGTTGCAACAACATCTCATCTAGTGAAGGAGTTTGGAAAGTACAATCCTTGGTAGCTTATGGTAGCAACAATGGCTCCAAATCAACACAATAATTAGTAGGTACATCAAAGGCATGAACTACAACATCAATAGATCTAACACCATTATATGAATATAACTAATTTGAGGAAAATTAACACATATAAGGAGGTTAGAATGTGAATTTATTGCACGATTAATTTCATCACAAATAGAGTACAAACCAGAATTACAATCACATGAAATATCATTTTTTTTTAAAAATTGAGATAAATCAAAATCCAAATCCAAATCTAAGTTGTTTTTAGATTGATCTTGTTTCTTTTCTTTTTCCAATTCTAGAATTGGTTTTAGTTCCAACTCTTCCTCCTCTTCTTCAATCACATGTTGCATGATTCTTTGTTGTTTCAGTTCAATCATCTCAATAGCTAGCTCTCCAATTTGGGTTTTAAGGTCTTGAAAAGTGGTACCACACTTTGTTCAACATGTGCAACCATCTGAGTACATCTATAAGTTATGTGTCATGTGATCTTTTCAATCAAGAAATTTGCATTGCTCTATGCCTGTGGCTGCAAATATGACTCAAACAAATGATTATAATGTCTCAGAAAATTGTTCCATTGGCTCAAAATTTGGTTCATCAAAATGGTTATAATAAGGCTTAGAAAATTATGGCAGCTGCTAGAAAAATTGTGACTCACTATAAAGGCTGCTCAAATGATGATTGTCCATAATATGGTTCAAAAAATTGCAACTCATAATGATTACAACGCATGTTAAAATTTTGTTGTTGAGCATTATGAGACTCAGAATAACATTCAAATGCAAACTAATTATTTAAAGGGAGAGACATTATATACAAACAAAAGAAAGAAAATCAATCAATGAGACTCAATGGAATATGTTCCCTGACAACAACATCATTTTGATAATAATTTTTTTTTGTGTTGCACAAACCTTACCAAATAAAACTAAGTTTCCCTTAACTAATGTAACATAGAGGTTAGTCTAGGTCAGTCAAAGGAACATTGTCATGTGAGTTCATTAATTGAATGCAAAATAACATGTTTTAGGGGATTTAAGAAGTATAAAGAATAATTGTGAAAATAGGATGTAATAAACAACTAGTAAAATGTAATGTGCTAAAGTTAAATTAAAATCAATGAGACTTAAATTAAAGGAGCACTAACTAAACTAGTATGCAACAAGGTTAATTAGAAAGGGAAAATGAACTAAGGATTATGCATACTTGAAAATGAAGGAGATCTTGAAAGAACTATAAATCAAAACAAGTGAATTAATTATCCAAATAAGGAATAAAAGCTAAAATGAAAGAGATGGTTAAGTTGGTGCTTAAAACTCGGCATAATTGTGATTGAATACCAAATGAAAAAAAATCAAACTAACAATAATAAACAACACTAACCTTGCAACTGAAACTTGCTATTAAAAACCAAAAACTAAAATCAATGGAAGGAACAATAAATAAAAAGAAATGGAATACTGAAAAGAAGAACTTAAAACATATGACATTAAAAATGAACTTGAATCAAGACTACACCATAATATTCTATAGAGAAGTTCAAAACATGTTTTCACTGGTAATATAAGCACCAATCATTGAACATGACAACTAATAGATATTTAGGAGAATGTAATGGCAACAAACTTGACTTGAGAAGAATGCAACAATACAGTGTTGCAAAGCAAGAGTAAGTGTGAAAGAGAAAAAAAATGGAGTCTGAATATTATTCTAAAAGTTTTTTAAATACTCTTTTATTGAGATTCTTTAGTAATCGATATAAAATCTCACTATTTTTAGATGTGATATTCTTAGAATTGTTTTATGGTATTTGTTAAATTAATTATTAAATATCTAATATAGAAAACTCATAAATATTACAATTTTGCTACCACATTTTAATTTACGTAATTAAGGTATAAAATTATCATAGAAAAATCCTTTTACAGTAATTCAATCCAAAATGTAAAATTTCAATAATCATACCATTCACTTAGTTAAGAGATTTCTACCATATTTCCCTTAAAAGAACACAGTAGTTTAAAAAAAAAATATTTCAAGTTTCACAAAAATTATTTTATTGCAATCTAATTAAGTTGACATTGTTTTTTTCTTTAAACATTTGACACACAATGTTACAAATCAATTAATAATATCTGTAAAATTTCTTACAAGAAAAACATTTGAAGATACTCCAACCAACAATAACAATAAAGTAGAAAAGAGAGTAAATGAGCAGTGACGGTCAAAGAAAGTGGAAAAACGGTCAAACGCAAGCGGAGTGCAGAGAAACAGAGATTGGGATTCGGAAAAAAGGAAGCTTCCCATGTCTTCACATTTCCATCACGGTCAAATTTCATATCCTCTGCTCATCATTTTATTAGGAATTTTCCAAAATAAAATCAATATATATACATCTAAATTTTATTTTAGAAATCAATTTTATAAATTAAGTTAAACTTCAAATTTATTTCTTAAAATAATATAACAATTTTCTAAAATCTATTTAAATCAAATTTATTAAAAATTCTATTTTGATTAAAGAAAAATCAATTTAAAATATATACATATTTCATTTTCATTTACAAATTAATTTTATAAAAATAAATTAAACTAAAATCATTTTTAATAAAATGTTTTAATTATGAATCATAAATATAAGACCATTTTCATGTTAGAATTCTAAATATTAAATAGAAATAAAAAATAAAACACCCATCAATACATTGTCTTTACGTCTTAAGTAAAGAAAAGAAAGATGTTAATTTTTTAGATAATTAGATTCAGGTTTTACTGATGTTATAAGTGAACCTCTTCTATTGTATATCCAAATTTAAAATATATATTTTAAATTTTAAATGAAAACATCATTATGAATGAATTTTTTAATTTGATTTATTCTAAATTCCCTTCTTAACCGCATTTATTGTTGTTAAATCTATGCTGTTATCTTATACAAAACTAGTTTAAGATCACCACAAATTATAATATATATATATATATATATATATATATATATATATAACTCAATATAAAAATGCATTAAAAAATTTATGTCAAAATCGATATAATAAATAACTCAATATAAAAAAGCATTAAAAATGTTATGTCAAAATCAATATGATAAACAATAAAGACATGAAATCTTAGTTTCATCAGTGATCACGATAATCATTTTCTGTGCACAGCTGGTCTCACTTTTAATCGGCGTGCCATGACATGTTCCTTCCAATTTTTTAATATTTTTGTATGTTATTCAATCACCGTAACTTTTCGTTTTCTCTTCATATATTTGGTCCCTCCAAAAGAGGCTCATCACGCAACTTCATTTCATATTCTTTTTAATTACCTTATTCCAAAAGTATTCAATATTAAATTACACATTAATTTCTTTTCTTTTTTTAATGGCACAAGTAGTAATAATTTATGTCTCTTAACAAATTAATTCAAATTTTAATTTTCCTTCCTTCTCATTGAGAAATTTTTAATTCGCACATATGTTGACGATTTATACACTGGTGTAAAAACCATTTTATATATTTAAATAAGTAAAAAGAACTATGTTTAACAAGGTTGACAATATATATTTAACAAGAATCAAAATTTACATTTTAACTAGGAAGATAATTAGATCATAGTCATTAATTCTCAACTTGAATATCATTCTGAGGGAAGACTACTTTATATATATAATATCATTTCAATAATGCAATTAACCAACCCTAATTGCAATTTTACCATAATAGTGCTAATTAGGGAAGAATAAAACTTTAAATATAAGATTTTGACTTAAAGGAAATTATATGCAGATTCAAACCCTACAAACTTTGAATAAATTTCATAATTTATTTTTGTCCCTTTTTCTATGATTGTTTTGAATTACATCATGATATGCTCAATGGCATATCTCTTAAATAAAAACAAAAATGTAAACTAAGTATTTCCATGCCTTGATAGAAACATAAATTTGTGTGCTAACTTTAAGCATGAAGCAAAACCATCATTTTCAGCGTCATAAATAATGAAATTAAGAGTTCCTACGAGTCTGAATATTTTGTTAGTCATTATTTATTTTTTTCATCTATAACTATTTTATAGAAATCAAGAAAACTATCTGTTTTGTCTTGATAAAATAGTTATTTCCTTTTGAAATATTAATTAATTTTAAATTTACAAGGATATTTTCTGAAATAATATTTATTTTTAACTGTATTCACCCTACTTATGACATTTTTTCATTTTATTTTATATCTTTTATCTTACTAAATGCATAATTCATGCAATGACGGGTGTTAGAGTGTTTGGGAATCAATTTTTTTTTCGTTTTTTATAAACAATGATTGAAATTAATTTTGAAAATCAAACCTGGTTTTGCTTGATTTAATTGAATATAAATTTGAATTAAATCAATATTTTTGTGATTTTTTAGATTAATTTTTTAGTTTTTATATAAGATTGTTACTATATTAATTAATATAACATTATTAACATTTTATAATAAAAATTATTAAATAAAGAGATTTCTTATAACATTTTAAAAGGAAACAGATGAAGTAATAGAAGAAGAAAAAAATATTTTAACTAGAGAAAAAAATATAACATGTAAATGAGTTGAGCCAAAAGAAAAATGAATACTTAACTGAGAGTTTACATTCTCAAGATCATTTGAATGGCACATTTATGTTACAACATTTAATTCAATTTAATTCCAAAATTTGGCTATTTATCATACCATGACCATGCATGACAGAGTGAGGTCATTCTGCAGCCTTTCCTCAGAAAAATAACAAACCACAGAACAAAAAGTGAACAAATCCACAATACCCAATTTGGCTCAACATTAGTTTTTAAAATCACCAAACCAACCCATTCATACTACAATAGACTAATCATCATTTCAAAATTCAAACATTAAAAAAAAACAACATATATACATCAATTTTTTATTTTTTACTTTTTCATTAAAATATCTCTCGGCCTGGTTCACTTGTCTCGATTTCATCCTTGTTCTTCAAAACAATTTGCATATATTTTTTTACTTCCATATGATTACAGTATTATTTTAATTAAAAAACTATTTCTTAGAAAAAATAAAAACTTTGTAAAGATGGAGAGAGTGAATCAAAATATTGGTGAATTATATATAATCATCCATTGAAAATTACAAACATGTCTAGAAATATTCAGAAACATTTGATAGAACACAAATAGAGTTGTGTAACACCTTTTCATCTACCTATTTTATATCAATATGGATCTATCAATATCATTGCTCCATATCCTACCTTATCTATTTTGAGATTCACATAAAACAAGTAAATTCAAAGCCATAAAGCTCCAGCTTCTTTGAGGAGTGGAACCAGGGTGCCATTTATGTGGCTGGCCATGAGGGTTTGCACCCCACCCACAAACTTCCCACCAATGAAGACAGCAGGAACAGGCTGCTGGACCCCAGCAAGCTGGTGGAGGACAGACCGGATTCCAGCACCGTTGGCCTGTTCATCAAGCTCCACGACAATGGGGCCGACGCCGAGGCTGAAGAGGAGGCGCTTGGCGACAGTTGACATGCAGCAGTCGGTGACGCTGAAGACGACGACGGCGTTGCATGAGACCAAGTGGTGCACCATCTCATAGGGTCTCATGACGTTGAGCCCTAGGGAGAGTGAGGAAGAGGGTGGTTGTGGTTGTTGGAGCGGTGTTGGGTCGACTTGAGTGAGAGATTTCATGACTTGCATGTTGATATGTTGGCGAGAGGTTTTGGAGATAAGGAAAAAGAAAGGAGTATTGGAGATTATATAGAGCGAGACATGGTTGAGGTGAGATATTTTAATGTATGGAAATGCTGGGAGACATAAAATAAGATAATATGTTGTTACATAGTATTGCATGGAGGTTTGTGTAAGGTGGTATGGCATGAGTCAAAGTATAGTGAGTGAGTGGAAAGGCACAAAAAGAGTGAGTTTGACGAGGAAGTAGTACAAGGGAAATGAGAAAAGAAAAAGAGGATCATCGATTGTGAATGTTAGAGGGTAAATGAGAGAGAAAGGTTATGGCGTCAGTGTGTGATCTTCAAATAAGGAGAGATGAAAAGGAATATTGAGAAAGAAGAGAAGAGAAGAGAGAATCACACTTTGTTTGAAGGAGAAAGAGATAGGAAACAAGAATTCAGAGGAGACTGACACACTTCATACATGCATGATAAGCAAAGACAAAAGCTGGTACACATGCATACCACATATATATGCTGCTCATTAACTTTTTCTAATTCCTCTCTCAAACAACCTCTGCCTATGTTTTTCGATTTTTAGGAAACAATTAAGCTTATCGTGAAATTTCAAATCTTTATATACTTTTTCATGTCACTATTAATTACCATAGGACAACAAAGGGTTAAATGTATTGAGAGTATGTGTGGAGTTAGAGGTAAAAGCAACCCAATTTCTCAATGTTTTAAACTTTTTTTTCCCTCAACTTACTTATCTAAACATGTAAATAAGAAAAAAAAAGTATTTATAATGTGAACACTTGATTTTTTTTGAATTGATTCTTCTACCTATCATACTAATTTCATGAACACGAGAATCAATGTTAATTGTATTTTAAAATAATTAATAATAATATTATTTCAGTTTTATTTTAAGTTAACATATAAAATACTATTTTAGTATTTAAGTGGAGATTTTGATTTAATTCCCAAAATGAGTAAAATGTTCCATAATATATATTATTACATAATAAATTGTTTTGAAATTTTGCAAATTGATATTTAAAAAGTGCAATTAAAAATTACTTAACTAAACCTTAAAAAATAATTAGAGGAATTTGTACACATTTAAGTAATACATACATTCTTTTAAAGACTAAATTGTAATTGGTCTATACCATCAATAGAAAAATCTAAAATATATCATTTAAATCTTCTCAATCTCATAATAAGAAAATAGTTTATTATTGATAAATATAATTGGTTGATAATTTAAGTTTATTGATCGATAACTAAGAATAAAATTTCATCGATAAAAGGGTCATTAATAAATTTTACTGACAATCACAAACTTTATCGATAACTATCACAAATATACTAATAAATATTAGTCAATAAATTAGCGATCAATTTAGCCATAAGTAAAATTCGTCAATAAATCTTAGGTTTAATACATCATTTGGTCCTTACTTTTAGGGGTTTGGTTCAAAGTGATCCTACATTTTAAAAAAGTTCAGTAAGACCCCATATTTCTTTAAAAAATGTTCAATCCGGTCCTTTTTGCTCACGCCGTTAAAAACATAACGCTGCAAATGCCACCGTGGCCAAACCTGAGTAAGCTGTGTAGTTTGATGAATATGTGACACGTTTGAAAAGGTTGCACTGTGTAAATACTTAAAAAAAATTAAAATGATGTAAGTTAGGTGCAAATCCCAACAACCACACCACCTGCAAATCTTCCAACCTGGTCCAAAATCACTCTCTGATAATGATAGAATGGCAACGCCATTGCCTTTGCATCAGAGGCTTCACCCCAATAATCCTCACCTTTGGATTAACCCTCTTCACATAACAATCGCCGCAGAGGAGATAACTCCCTTTTCCAATAACTCCCTAGGAAGTTTTGCCATTATATTATAAGCTTCACGAATCTTAAATGAGAAAATGAATTGCAAATCCTCTCTCTTGAGCCAAATCTTAACCCCAAGTTTCCCAGAAAGCTTTGGCGCCAATTGTAGAGAGGACTCAATTGCTACGTCGTAGACCTTCGAAGTGAGAATAGTCATCAAATAACTCAACGCATTCATCACGCCGTCGCCACCACTGTCAGATCAAGACCGGTGGGGAACCGCACCGACGTATCCTGGTGGGTACTAGAGGGAATCCGACAAGACCCGAGGGTGCGGGGGAGCCACTAACTGGGTATCTTTTTGCAAGTGAAGAGTTTCAATACATGTGGGGGCCACACTAAGATGAAGAGAAATATTATATTTTCTTCCTGTATAGTGTAGACATTGGAATCTAGAGAGTTAGAAAGGGTTCTTGATATTGACATTTAATGGTTTTCGTGGTAGCTACCTTGGGAGGGAAATCATAATATGGTTAATATCAAGTGCATGAAATTGTTGTTGTGCATGTGCTGTTATGTCCCTTGTTGATAGGTAAAGTATGCAAATGATATTCTGGGGTTGCATGAGTGGATTATAAGAATGGTGAAGGGTTACAGGCTAAGTTTTTCGTTGTGCAGATTTTAAATTTTGGGTCTATAAAATAGGTCTAGGGAAGCTAAAGAATTTTTCTTTGAAGATATAAAGATTGATGAGAGAGGTGCAGAGGTTATCTAATGGTCATAGTTTTGTTGTTAATAAGCAAGGATTCTTTTAGTTATATTGATGTTGTCCTAACAGTGAAATACCTAGTTTTATGGGTTTAGAAAATTATATCATTTTTGAGTTATTATTGAGTGGAATAGTATATAGGGTGATATAGGGTGGAATTTGGAGGTGAGAGTATAAAACTGGTGCATTGTTGGGTAGTGTCCAAAGAAATATTCTCTCTCTAATCAATACATCAATATCTTTCTCTTCAACCATTAAAAGTCATTTACGTTTCTCTCTCTCTACATTTAATTCTTCAAACAGTCATTTACGTTTCTCTCTACATTTAATTCTTTCAACCACGTATTCATCAAACTGCACAGCTCACTCAGGTTTGGCCACGGTGGCTTTTGCACCGTTATGTTTTTAACGGCGTGAGCGAAAAGGACTGTATTGAACACGAAATATGAGGCCTTACTGAACTTTTTTAAAAGGTAGGATCACTTTGAACCAAACCCCTAAAAGTAGAGACCAAATGATGTATTAAACCTAAATCTTATAATTTGGTCTTTTTCTTTCTCCTCCCAGTCTTCTTATTTTTCTTCACTAGTGGAAAATGTACTTTTTATAGCGATTTTTTGTACCTGTTAAAATTCACCAACTATAGAAAGTAATGTTATAGCAATTTTGTTTTGTAAATATGAAAAACTTTTTTACATTGGTTAAAAAAAACAAGTATAAAAAGTGATGCCATGACAATATTGTCATAAAATACAAATATTTTATACAAGTTGCAATCCAAATAGGTATAAATTTTTTTTATACCTGTTAACCTTATAACAAATATAGATTATTGATCTATAGCGGTTAAATATTATAACACGTATGGAATATTTTACATATTCAATTTCTTTTTTCCACAATACTTTCTCTTCTCTGCAAAAATTCATTCTCGTTGTCATTGTTCTCGTTTGATCGTCGAGATGGTTGGATGAAGCTCATCTTTGGCGTTTGAAGTTGTTCGTCACATCTTCTATCTCACATTCACTCACTCACGAAGGAGCATTCACATCTTCTTTGCCTTATTTTCTCTCTTGAACATCATAGAGCATTTCTCGCGTTGTCTTCCTCGAGATTTCAGTGGCGCGAGAGCTCATCCTTCACCATCACAAAGCATCTTCCTCACCTTCAGGTTAGGGTTTCTTTCACATTTCCTCATCTTTAACCGATTGAAACTTCATTTAAACACCATTTCAACTTCGAGCTACATCTTCCACCGATTACAATCACATTCTAGTGATTATAATCCATTTCCACCGTTTAAATTTCCTTTTCCACCGATCAATCGATCCATTCTAGGGTTCCTTGGTTTCTTTAGGGTTTTGCACCGTTTAAAACTCTTTCGACCATTTGTAATCCCTTCCCACCCGTTTAAAACCCCTTTCGAGTTCTCTTCATGATTTTCATCGTTCCCCTGCATTCCTATACTATGAATATACATGGTATGGTGGTATTTTATGACATCAGAGGGCCTGCACTCTTCGGCTCAGGCTCTTATTCATGGAGTTAGATAAAAGTTTCAAACTTTCTAAGAATTAGTTAAGACTATGTGGAAATCAAAAGACACTTTCAACCTTACAGGGAGCTGCTGTCATGAAGAGGTTTCATGTGACAGTTTTTGGACTATATGTTGATTCAATATTTCTTTGCCGTTTCAAAAACAAAACTTTCGTGCATTGGTTAATATATAGTTCAGTCACCCCTAGGCTTGTGAATTACTATCTTAATTTTCAAAATACAATATTTGTTTAGTTCTGAATATTGGTATGGATGTTACAACTGCGTTTAGTAGCTGTTGTGTGCTGGGTTTGAACTGTATGCATATGTTTATACCTCTTGCTCTTTCAAACCCATTTGCACAACTTTTTCAGTTTCAGAAACCATTTTGCTTGTTTCTGTCTCTGCCTTTTCCTTGACTCGATCGTAACTTGATGAAAGTAAATAGAAACAATGTTCAAGAAAATTAGTAATTTGAAAACAAAAACAATATGATAATAATATCAAACAGCCTATATATAATCCTTGTCCTACCCAAAGTACCACAAATCATAATAGAATCAGTATTTATCAAAGAAGACTTGTTAAGAACGAAAAAGTTAGATGAGTTATCAAGATTGGATGTTTAAATAAAATTTTGAATATATCATTATTCATTATTCACAATTTTGTTAAGACAAATAATAACTTATTGGTCAAATCACTCCTGCTTTCCGAATATCATTTTCATTAGGGCTTCAGCTGCAGCAAGCAAGCCCATGTCTCTCAGAATAGCAGCTTTAATAATTACCAGAAGAATAAACCCTGCATTTCATCCCCAACTATTTCTCACTCATAAATACTTCCAAACTATAAGAAAATTCATACTTAATATTTGATAAAAGTATACTCTAACAAACAAAAACTAACACTACTCAGTAAACAGTGTCAGATTCACATCTCACAAACAGTAAAATCTAAAATAATATATATTAATTTATTAGCATCTATTTTCGAAAATCAACGTCATAAATAACGTGAATAGAATCCATATTCTTCCTGCCCTTAATTCCTAGAAGGATCCTTCGTTTCTTTTCATGGCTTGTTCTCCATGAAAAGAACATATAGTCTTAATTAACGATATTGTCTACCATAATACTAAGACAGTACATTTTGGATGTCGTTTTTCAAAACATACATAATCAACACGTCCTCTATGGTGATTTGAGTATGATTTGCTCTCCCTTGAAATAAGAATTCATTTTATGATAACTAAGAAGACATTTGTCCTTCTTCAAGTTGTTGGTCTTAAACATTGAGAAGTTTTAAATATTTGAATCTCCAAGACATCTTTTGTAAACGCCAACTTTCTCAAAACTTTCTACCTAATGTTGATTTTTTACACAACAAGTTAACCAACTTTATTTTTGCATACAAGCCTTGACCAAGTCTAGATACAAGACAAGAAAACTTTATTATCCAAACTACACAGGAAGAACAATAATTTTTAAAAAGATTAATAGTTCCAAAACTTATTTTAGAGAAATCTTGGGTTAAAATAGTCCAAAATAATATATTAGTTGTTGTTTCTTGTAATAAATAATCTAAGCTAATACATTCTCAAAAAAGTGTTACGAACCGAAATTAATATCATTGTGTAACATAAAAAAATATATGATAAGTTTTTCACCATAATAAATAGTCGATAATTAAAAAAAATAACTTGTATATTTATTAGTCTATGTACATTTTGGGAGTTTGGTTTCGACCGGTTTATATTAAACTGCCTTTTTTTATTTGTAAGAAATATAAAAAATTAATTTTTTAAGCTTTGCTATATATGAGTTTTTGATTTAATCTTTTGTGATTTTTTTTTTATTTTTCATCCTGTTTTGAAGTCACTATTTTTTATTCCTAACCTCCACTTCATAACTAGTAAATAATATAGCTATTACCGATCTTAGAATTTTTCTTTAAGTATTATAGATATGCTTATGATCACTTGATTTGTTATAGTTAAACCCCCAATCAGTTTATGGATGTCACATAATACAAGAATACAAAATTAGTGATTTTCAATTTCGGGTGAAAAAAGAAAGAAAAAAAAATGTAGAAACTAAAACCAAAACACAATCATTTATACCAAATAAAAACGTATTTACTTTTAAAAAATTATTAAAAAGATTGAGTAGAAAAATCATTATCGTGTTGCTATTTTTCTTTATTTCTCCCCTTTTCCGTTTATAATTTGAGAAGCTTATAAAAATTAGTGAAGAAAAAAAAAAGAAACACAAAAAACATATATAAATACAAACAGAAAAGAAATCACCACATCATATTCTATCTAGTTAGTGGCAAATAAACCACTTCACTTACTTTTCTTTTTGTTTTTCTTTTTTTCTTTCTTTTTTCCATTTTTATTGCGTACTGAACTTTTCCTTTTGTTCTTGCAACACGTGTCCCAAAATCCATTGTTGGTGTCCAAAACCGTGCTGAAACCATTCCCACTTTTTAATAGGAATGAGACATAGTGATAAGTGGTCACGACCAAACCTAAGAAGAGTGTCCACGTTTCAGATTGTTAGGAGTTAATGTTGGTAACCTTGGCAAATATGAGGTTGCTACTTTGAAAGGTGATAAAGCTTCAATTTTTTATTTTTTTTGTCTTCCTTCTTTGAAGAGAATCTTGTTGTCAAAAAGTAAAAGATGTGTAAGAAGAAGGGGAATGAGAAAAGGGTATGGAAAGAATGATAGGATCTAGAAAAGGGGGAAGAACGTAAATAAAGGAAAGGTGCATAAGTGTAAAGTAATGTTCTTGAAAGTGATTATGACAATTTTGTCGAACTCAAGAATCATCCAGAATCCTCTCTAAGAAAATTGGGAGGAATGATTCGAGGAATATAGAAATAATGGATTTAAATAAATTTGAAAATAAATTTTATTGTAAATGTGAGAGATTTAATTAATGTGATAAATTGGAAAAAGTTTTTATAAATTAAAAAAAATAATATTATCAAAAAAATTTATGTTAGAACGTAATATAAAATGATAGGATTAAATATGTTTTTAGTCCCTAAACTATTGATCGTTTCTGGTTTTCGTCCCTCTTCCAAAGTAAGGTACAATTTAGTCCTCAATCTTTAAAAAACGTTCGTTTTAGTCGAAAAAACGAACGTTTTGAGGACTAAAACGAGGACTAAAAACAAAATTTTGAGGACTAAAACGAACGTTTTTCTAAAGAATGAGGACCAAATTGTACCTTACTTTGGAAGAGGGACGAAAACCAGAAACGGCCAATAGTTTAGGGACTAAAAACATATTTAACCCAAAATGATATTAAGATGAGTTAGAATTATTTTTAATGAATACAATTTTTTAATTATAATTGATCTGTTTTCACAATCAAATTGTTAACACAGTTGAACTGTCTTTACATCCAAGATATTTCTACATCTAATTGTCTCTACAACCGAGCTTTCCATAGTCGAGTTATCTCAACATGAAAAAAAAACAAATAAATGTCTTCACCATCATCATTCTATCACAGGTCTAACAACTCTCCTAACCTAACACCACCAAAAAGTGGCAAAAATCTCCTAACCTAACACCACCAAAAAGTGGCAAAAATGACACACTCAAACCAGGTTAGTTATGTAAAACAACATATTTCACCTGCAAATTTCTTCACATGAAACAGGATGGGATGAGAGGTTGATCCGCTATTCCACATTTACACTCGCCTATAAATTACTCCAAACAGAAAGAGAAAATAATTGCAAATTGATACCTCCTATTTCATTTCAATAACAAATCCATGCAAAGGAACACTACGTAAGACTTATGAGAAAAGAAGAAAAATAATCAGGTTTGAGTATTCCAAAATAAAAATGTAAAAGAAATTTAAACTAGTAATACTTTCGTATTGAAATTTATATTTAAGGGATTTGTGTATCTTTGTACAATTCATAGAAAAATTTAGTGAAAATTCTACTTCTTGAACTTTTATAACACAAGGGAGGTTGGGGGAGAAGGGTTAGCACCTTCAAAAATGAGAGAAGAGAAACTCAATTAATGATTTCATAATTTTGAAGCACTTACGGTTATTGTTCGTGGATAATGACTGATGTCATTTACCGACGGTATTATAGACATATATATCTACTGGTAAATTGCGAAGTCCATTATCAACGACTATAGCTCGTTGACAACTATCCAATCTCTAATCCGTCAATAAATGTGTTTTACTGACGAATCATCAGTCGTCGTTAATAATGTGTCGGTGATTTTAATAATTATTGTAGTGATAATTTCACAATTAACATAAAATTTCAGAATCAAAACATCTATAAATTTTGCAAACATTAATGAAAAAGCTGATAAAGTTAAAAAGTATAAAAAAAAAATCAAATTTAAAAATATTTCAAATGTTTATTTGCTAATTTTTTTCTTATACACCGAATATTATATTGAAGGAAATCACACAAAAAAATATATTCAACTAATAATTCAAATTTAAAAATAAATATTTTTAGCTTTTAAACTTGAATAAAATTTATAACAATAACATTAAATTGTAAGAATAATTGAAAGATCTTTATAGTGATGGTAATATTACTCTTATAAGAAAGAATTAAAAGATAAAAAAATTAAGTATATAACAAATCATCAAAATAATATTTTACGTAATAAAAATAAACAATAAATAAAAATATTAAAACAAGTAAAAAAGAGAAAACTTGATATATAACATCATAGAAAAAAATATAATTAAATATATGATAACACGAAAAATCTTAAAAATCTAAAAAATTTACTAAATATTAGAATACTTAAACTATTTAAAGATAATAAAAATTGTTTTAGCAAAACATAATTCTTTTATATAAAATAAATAAGATCAAAGATAATAGAGCGAGATAAGTTTTTATATCTAATAAATGAATGACTTACTCAATTAGACATTTGAAAGAAATTTTTTGATGTTAAAAAAAATAAATAATAAACAAAAATATTAAAAATAATCAAAAATGATGTCATGTGATACCTAAAATATATTTTATTCACTCATAATCACAGAAAAAAAAAGAAAAAAGGTAATCAAAATTTTGAGAAGAAAAATATCTCGATGATATGTTTGAATTTTTTTGAATTAGCCAAACAATTATAAAAGAGAAGAATAATTGAAAAAAAATTGAATATTATTCATACTATTATATTTGAAGAATTTTTGTGAATATTGTTGATATATATATATATATATATATATATATATATATATATATATATATATATATATATTATGTTTATTTTGAAATATTACAAATTATATTAATAATTTATAATTTTATAAATATATTTAATCATAAATTATAAATTTTAACTTTTGAAAATTCTTTATAAAACTATTAAAATTCAATAAATAACTCGTATTTAATAGACTTAGATATCTTTTATTATTCAATTTGAAGTCAACATTATTTTTGAACTCTAGAGATAGTTTGAATCTCATAAAGTTGAATTTAGGCCACGTTTAACTCTTACTTACTAGAGCTAAATCTTCACAAATTAAAGAGTAAAAGAGGAAAGTTTTCAAAATAATTTAATTTGAGAGACTGAAAATCATTTTTACGAAAATATAAGAAAATATACTATAACTAAACCTTGTCAACAATCTAAATGTTATACGTAAAAATAATTTGCAAGAAGCTCATCAGTTAACGAGTCAATCTAAAGTCCGTAAATGAAACAAACGTCATTTCTCTTACACTTACATAATTTCAACTTTGATCCCCATAAAATTTTTATTTATATTTTTGAATGTATAATTTAGAATATATTTTTTTTAATTTTAGATTATACATTACATAATACAAAATAGAATATATAATTCATATTACATATTATGAAATATAAAAAATTATACTTTAGATTGTATATTTTAAAATAATAAATCAAAATTGTATTATATTTCGGATTTTACAATACAAGAATTTATAGAAATTTAATATAGAAGTGCATGAACAAACTGTTTTAATAAAATTATGAATCACGACTTTTGTACATTTGTAATGCAAACATTCTTTGGTTTGAAAATGGACGAGACGTGGTGGTTTAACTTTTTTATTCTCCAAGTAAAAAAACTCATCTTTAATTTTGTTTCTATATATATCAAATAATAAATATATACTATGTTTTCTTCAAATGTTAATCACAACAAAAGCTATTAAAGATTCAATGTTTTCCTGTTCTCTCTCAAGTCAAATGTCAATGCAGAACTTGTATTAAATATTAAATAATACAAGAAAATTAATATAGGGTTTTAATGCGGCAAATAATAATTAGATAAATATTAAATAATTATTAAAAAGAGTAAAAACAATTAAATACATACCTTATAAATAATTTACCAAAAGATAAAAGAAAATTTAATACAATTTTGTTTAGTTTAGTTAATAAGTTGAAGATATTTTAATAATTTAAAATAAATGAATACGAAAACAAGAGCAAATATTGAGCTGACAGTCATTGTTACAAAAGGTATGTAGATGAAGAAATAAATAAATATATACCTAATCATTCATATTTAAGAAAATAAAATATTCTCATATTAATATTACTTAATTCAAAGTTTTTACTTTTACCTATCTCTGCCAATTGTTACATCCACAAGTACTTGTTTCATAATAAAGAAATCCATCGTACAAAATTAAAATCATACAGTTTGTTTTCATTCTAGTACATTATCCATATGATATTTATATATAAACAAAACAATTATGCCACATAAAGATAAACGATCGTGATTAAATTTTTATATCAAGAATACTCAAATATTACTGACCAATATATATCAAGGGGATAACATAAAATAAAATCGTATACATCATAATTAACGTCTTAAAATAAATTTAAAAAATAAATAAAATGGTTTATTAATGATAAAAGTCTAAAGTAATCTAAGTTAAATCCTAACAAACTATCTCCACGGCAAGTCTCTTGGTAATACTTCCACACGTGGTTGGACCAAATGTTTTCTCCGAAACATCAATGGAACATGCTTTTTCGCCAACACATTCCTATAAAACCAAACGTTTAAGTTATTATAATAAACATGGTTATCACCTAAAACAAATCTTAATGAAAATAATGCAACACTGAAAGAGAATTCTACCTTTTGCAAGACGGACAATGCATTCATTTTGCTTTCACAACTGCCTTTAGTGAATGCTCCACACACTCCTTTGGGATCACCAAAACTTGCAAATTTAATTGCAGAAATTGAACGATCTTGGCAAGACAATTCCAAGGTCTTGTTCTCGTATGCATTTCCACATGCACTACCAACAACGATAGTTTGGAAGTTCACCATAGAAGGATTACCACCCATCTCCGCAAACAAAACCAAGGTATTTTCACCGTCGTCACGTAAAAAGGAGCGAGGAACATGGTACCTGAACGATCGAAAACATAACTAAATTAATATATAAATAATGATATCATAACATATTTTACATTCATTTGATACAGTACAGAAGTAAAATAGTTACTAAAATATAAATTTTTGTATTTTTTTAAGAAAAAGAAATAAAGCGTAAAAAAAAGTCAAATTAATGTAAAAATTTTATGTGTCAAAAGAATAATTTTTCTTAATATATTTTGCAATAAATATATATATATAAATGAGTGGAAGAAGGTAGTAGTAAAACCAACCATCTTTGTGTCGGGTTCCCACAATTGGTAACACATTTTGTGTCAGTGTACTCTCCACGGTAATCACATGGCTCATCACTGCAACCTTCTGCCTCAGCCAAATAATTCGGCCAAATACGTCCAAGATTTTCACCATTCACCCATGCATAGCCTTTGCCCATTCCTTTTAGATCTACCACAACAGGGTCTGACCCCATAGGAGCTTCAAAGGCGGTCTTCATATTATACACACATTAGTTTGATTTTGAGTTATAATTAAACCAAACTGCCATTGTAATTCAAAACAATATTTTTAAAAATTAAGATCAATTACCTTGTACCAAGTGAGCATTCTGTTTGTGGGTAATTCTTCAGATTCCCAATTGGTAGACAAGTCTTCACTAAACAATTCATGCTTCCAACCATTCAATCCAACTTTGTATAACCATTTGTGTGATGATAAATCCTTGGTGATGATTTCATCATCTTTCACACTCACCAGCTCTATTGGCCCAACAAGACCGGAATGCCACGTATCAAAGTATGGTCCATAGTTCTACATTTCAATATTTTACAAAACATAAATCAGTAAAATACAAACAAATAAAAAATAATTATTATTATTGTATAAATTTAAACCATGAAGGGCTATAAGTAAGAACCTGAAGTCCAACGGTGACACTAAGCAAGCTTATTGTATTTATTCCATGCTTGAACTTAATCTTTGACTCAAATTTATCATTGTGAATTCCATACGTGGCCCAATGAGAACCTTATTAAGTAAAGAGTTGTGAGAACTTGTTATAAATTCTAACACAAATAATACAATGTTAATTAACACATGAATCTCAAATAATACCAATATGTTCTCCATTAACGAATGCGTGAATCACATGACCGCTACCATTAATCCTAAGAGTCGTATTTTCACTCCAAATTGGATCATCATGCTTGAGATGAAGTCTGTTACAGAAAGAAAAAATGGTATCATCAACAACAATAAAGAGGAACAAAAGAACTTAGAAATCAAAGAAAAAGGTTAAGTGGAGAGTGGTTACTTTGTCATGTACCAAAGATAGTCACTGGTATCACTGGCCATGAGTTTTTGATCAATAAGTGCATGTGCTGAGATGTTGCTTTTAGCATGAAGAGCATTATCGATATTCTCTGACCTCCAGGTCCATTTCAAAGCTATTGACTCTTTTTCTTGTTTATTTTCTTTCACCATCAGAGAGGTTTGAACATTCACCTTGGCAGTGTTATACTCTTCATGTTGACAATTAGGAAGAAGACTGACCGACCATGCTGGAATTGTATACTTATTTCCTCTAAATGTTAGGGTGGCATCAGTGGTGGTGTTGGTGTTGCTCAAGAAACAACTTGATGATCCATTCGTGGCATAAACGGTGGCCTTAAATTTGAAAACACAATGTTACAAAAACTCTAGTCTTAAAAAAGAAAACAAGTTACCAACTTTCTTATTATTTTCGAATTCATATACCTTAACAGAGTTTCCAAAATCTATCTCGGAGACTTTCCCATTAGTGAGAGTTTCCTCCATGGACTTTAAAGCACTATGAAGCTCTTTGAGATGACCCCATTTTGGTTGAGCAATGTTGCCTACAAAATATTAGTAAAAATGGATTAGAGGTCAAAGTGTCAATCCATGAAGAGAATAATCGATAAAATAAATACATATAATATCTAAATAAATTCAATTACCATATTCGTCAAGAGGAGCATCATAATCATATGTAGTGGTGATATATGGACCTCCAGCGGTTCTACCGAAATTAGTCCCTCCATGGTACTAAAAATAATAGCACTTTAGTATAATTGAACTAAACAACGATACCATGCATGATTAATGTTTTCAATTGTGAATTTTTGTTATTGCTTACCATGTAATAATTTTGGAATGTGCCTCCGGTTTGGAAAAATCTAGCCACAGAGTAAGCAACATCTTCGGTAGTTCTGTGTGGATCTTTGCCACCCCAATTCTTGAACCTTAAACTCATCGAAAAAGAAAAACATAAATATAAGCTCTGGTAATAAAAATGTTGTTTTTAATTAAGAATTTGGAAAACGAATGAATAATATTAGACTTACCAACCAACCCAGTTTTCGGTCCACATTTTAGGACTATTAGGATTATTGGGTTGAAAGTTGTCACAGTACCAACCATTGCAAGTATTGATCTACACATGAAATTTAAAAACTATTAGCTTCACTTCACATATTAAGTATTTGACTCATAACATAAAATGCATAAGCAAATACCATTGGTTGAGGAGCATCGGACTCTTGACACATGATCCATGGAACTCCAACGTTCAATGACTCGGCCATATTTGCACACCAATTTATGTAAGCTTTTCCCGCTTCTCCATAATGTGAAATTACGTTACCATATTCATTTTCAATCTAAAATATCATTCACCACGTTAGGATTAAACAATTCAATGAAACCATTCTTTGAAGATTGAAAGGAAAAGAGAAAAGTACCTGAGTAAGAATTATGGGACCATCTTGAGAAGCAAAAAGTCTCTCTTTTTTCACCATATCCACGATCAAAGTAGTGAAATTTTGCATTTCATTCTTAGTTCCAAAATAAAATAAAAGAAAGTCAACACTAATATATTTTGGATAAAATTATATAGAAAACAACTAAATAAAACAAGAAAAATTAAACATTACCATAAACACATCATTGACAGTCCTGATCTCAACACCAGGTAGATTGTATACCCACACAGGAATCCCTCTGAAACATGAAAAAATTTATAAACTTGCATTTCATAAAAATACCATAAAAGAGATTGAAAAGAAAGGGTGATCAAATAATATACCCATAGTTCCATTCGGCACAAACATATGGACCAATGCGAAGAACAGCATAGAGACCAGCGTCTTGAATGGTCTTGAGAAATCTAATGAGATCGTTGTTGCCGGAAAAATCATAAACACGACGAGAAGGTTCATGCGCATTCCAGAAAACATATGTTTCTATTGCATCTAAACCTCCTTCTTTGGCTTTCTTGATTAAGTCGGGCCACATCTACATATGATTAAATTACACTAAGATTAAATTAATCTGAACAAACCATATCAAATTAACAAGAAATCAAAATAAGAGTAATGATTACTTCAGGCGTGCTTCTAGGATAATGGATCGATCCTGATATAAGCAATCTTCGTTTACCATCAATCTTGATGGCCCTTCCATCCTTTGAAACTTCAATTGCACTGGTGGCCAACAACAAAACCAGTAAACAAAATGTCAAAGAAAAAAGCTTTGCAGTGGCCATAGTGACTTGAGTAGACGTAAAACCGTGTGAAGGTAATCTTAACCTTGTTTGTATTTATAGAAGAAATTGTTAGTTTCCTTCTGTTTATCATATCTTTCTATATCTATGTATTTATAAAAGGAATTGTTAATTAGTTTCCTTTTGTTTATCATCTATCTTTATCTTTATCTAAGAACAACATTTTCTTTTTCAACAGAATAATTTTCTGTTTCGTTTGCTACTTATCTGTTTTAATTAAATTTTGAAAACCTTTTATACATAATTTATTTTTAAATAATTATGTGAGTGCTGATTTATTTTATTTCATTAGTATAATTATTTTAAATTAAAGTAATTGTTATTCAAATGTCATTGGTTATTTTATATTTTATATTTTATTATTACGTTATTATAAAAAGCTATCAACTGGTTATATTTGAAAAAGAAATTATACCCTTTAAATATTAACAAATAGATAGAGAAGGAGATCAATTATGTTAGTTACATTTAAGGTTGCGTGATTCCAAACCTTATTTACATCTCCTTTTTTTCATTTTTTTTCCTTTTGTTATTCATTTATTTAAAAATCAATCAAACGATTATACAATTCTTTTTTATCTGTTTTTCTTTGGCTTTAATTTTCCGTTATCACTTTACTCAACCATTTATTATTTTCTTTACAAATTCACATTTGTTTTTCGAATTTGTGAAATTAATATTTGAGTAAATTTTTTCTTAGTAAAAGAATTATATCTCTTTGAAATCTTATTTCAATCCTTTTCTTTTCTTTAAGAGTAAATGTTATTTGGTTTTTGTTTTGTAATATATATAAACCTACAGTATATATATATATATATATATATATATATATATATATATATATATGAGTTTGCTAACTTATGTAATCTCTGTACCAAATTTTAGTTGACAAAAATACTCTTACTATAAGACCCATGAAAAATATTTACTTTAATAGTAATAATTTTATTACTAGTAGTAATAAATTTCTTTGTGAATGGAAAATATAATAAGTTTATAAAATGTGGAAAGATTAATAAGAAATTTTGGTAGCTTAATTTGTAAGACTCTTGAAAAATATTTATAATAATAAATTTTAGCATTTTATTAGAAGTTTTTTTAATGAAAAAAAAATGAATGAAAAAAAAGGAATAGTGAATAGTGAATAGTAAAAAAATAATAATTAAAAAATTTGAATAGTGTCAAAGTGATAAGTATGCCACGTTGGTGCAAAGAGGATCAGATAGAATTTGAATTAAAATAATATTTTTAATAAAATAAGGAATAGTAAAAAAAAAAACAAATAGTGCCAAAATTTTGGCCTATAAATAGAAATCAGAGGAATGGAGTTTTTGGGCACCAAGAAGTAGAGAGAATTATGATAAATGAAGAAATTAGGAAGTTTTTGGAGTAGGAAGAAATTTTAGAGTAGAGGTTCTGAAGAGTTTTCGGGGAAACAAATTCGGAGCAAGAGAAGTCTGGAATAGAGGTAAGGGGAGCTAATCTTTCTATGCCTTATGTTATTATTGTTTGACTATTTATGTATTGAATTATTGTGTATGTTTATGTGTTAGTTATATATCTATTCATGCTTAAATTTATGTGTTAATATTGTTATATAAAACTATGTTGTTATTTTGAATCTATGAATAAGAAATTTGTTAAAACCAAGTTGAGGAACACTTTGGCTAAGGAAAGACTTGGTACTTAAGTTGTCCATTGTGACACACCTCTCTTTCCTGGAAGTCTACTCAACAAGTTTTTAACTTAAATCTTGTTGAACAGATTATGTACTATTGAACTATTGTGCAATATATCTCGTTGGAATGAATTCATGTTATTGGGGTAGATACGAAATTATGAATTTTAATTGTGATGATTGTAATTTATTATATTGAATTTGAATTTATGCGTCTGAACATGATATGAGTATTATGGGGAGATTTCGTAATGGTATAATATGAGTTGAGGAATGTGAGCATTGTATGAGTCTTGTGGAGAGATTCTGTAATGATGTGGTAATTGTGTATATGTTGATGTTGAGGGTCCTGTAGTTGGAGGTTATCCTGATACTCTAATAATCATCTAGTCTCAAGTAGAGAGGGATGAATTATGTGGTGAGAGGAGCAGGAGGTCCTGGTCTATGTGTCGGTTTTGGACATAGTGTTGAAGATTTACCTTGTGAATGGTATGGAGTATTTTGGAAGTATATTTGTAAGAAAAAGTAGAAGTCATCACAAGTGCATAACCTCCCGTGATCGCTCATCAACGTATCATCCGGATGAGTGTCTATTAGGTATTGTGGTGTTTATTGGGTATTGTGGGACGTGTGTCTAATAGGAATTGTGGTATGATGGTATGAGGGTGTATGACATAATTATTATATGATGTTAGTATCAAAACAATTATGCATGTTTTATAAATGATTTGTTGCATATTAGCTCACCCTACTTGTTTGTGTTTGGGTATGTACGATGATCGTATAATTCGTTATACGGGAGTAGAGGAATGAATGTCGTCTGATCCAGTACCAATGAAGAAAGAGATCGAAGAATAAGTTAGAAGAATTCAAGTTATATTTATGAGTTTATAGTTGAAATCTGAGTTTAAAACATGTATAGACATATATCAAATATGAATTTATTTTTTTAAGTGTGAGATTACGGGATGTTACCGTAAATGTAATGTTACGATATATAAATTATGAATTATCCAATGTGAGAATTTGGGATGTTACACTTACATATTATGGATTCTAAGTTTTAAGGTTAAGGATATTTGAATAATTTTTTTTTATTTTAAATTAAAAATAAAAATTATTAAAATACTCCTATAGTTCATAATATATGAGAGTATTTTTGTCAATTAAAATTTAGTAGACTTTAGGAGGTTACATGAGTTAGCCAAAAATATATATATATATATATATATATATATATATATATATATATATATATATATATATATATATATATATATATATATATATATATATATATATATATATATATATATAGGCTTAATACCCTATTTGGTCCCCAGTTTCAGGGATTTATGTCAATTAAGTCCCCATTTATGAAAGTTATCTTAGTATGTCCAAAGTTTAGGAAATTAGCGTCAATTTTATCCCTTCCGTTAACTATTACGAAACGGAGTTAAGGCGTTGATGATGTGGCAGTAATTAGTTGCAACGTGGCAATAGCTTGTTGTGAGTGTGGTGAGGTGTATTTTACTGAGTGTATTTTACTGTGCGTGGTGACGTGTACGTTATTGATAGAAGTAACTCTGGTATATATAAAATATGGAAATTTTAACTTGGGGAAAATCTGATTTAGGGCACAGAGCGATACGCGAGATTAGGGCAATTGGAAGTGTGGGCAAGTAGAGTGAGTAGATAGAGTGATTGTTGCTGAGGAAGATTTCGAGCAAAGATTTCGAGCAAAGAAAGGTGTGCTGAGACGTTTGTCAGTATTACAAAATTTGCGATTCGAAGGTGCGTTTACGGTAGCCTTTTATGTGTGTGTGGTTGCTTTCACCATGGTCCCCCCCCCCCCCCAAAAGTTTGTTTATGGTTTGTCTGTTTATTGTCCCCCATTATCTGTGCATGTGCTTTGTTTTTTCTTGCGCCATTTGGGTTGTGGTCCCCCCTGATGTGGTTTTGTAATTGTGCTTTTGTAATAGTGTTTTTGCTTTGTTTGTCTTCTTTTTTGGGTACATAAGATATGGGTTAAGCAATCATTAATTGTAAACAATTTTTATATTACTTTAGATGGCCAACTCAAACGTTGAAATTGTGTTTCACCATGGGGGGAAATTTGAGAATAATGGAACATTCAGATACCACTATGGTCAAACCACAACTTTAAAAATTGATCCAGATCGATGGAGTTATTTTGAAATATTAAGCATTCTTAAGGAGATGGGTTATAGGAATGTAAAGGCTTTGTGGTATTCATTGGGTCGTGGTCCTGTGTTAGAAGATTGTATGGAACCTTTATTAGATGACAAAGGTGCATGTCATGTACTGAATATTGCTATGTTGAATGGTCAAGGTCACGTTTATGTTATACACAAGGTGTCTGAGCCTGACTATATTCTGGAGTTGGAATACTCTTCCCAACCAGATATTGTGGTACCTAGTGGTGAAGCAGAAGTTGACAGAGAGAGTGTTGAATTGGGTGTTGGTGAACCAGAGGTTGAACCAGTGGGTGATGTAGATGTTGAAGTAGAAAGTGAGGTAGAAGTTGAAGTACAGGCAGTGACTGATGTAGATGTTGGGGTAGTAGGTGAGGTAGAAGTTGAAGTTGAGGCAGTGGCTGATGTAGATGTTGTGGTACAAGGTGAGGTAGGAGTTGAAGTTCAGGCAGTGGCTGATGTAGATGTTGTGGTACAAGGTGAGGTAGGAGTTGAAGTTCAGGCAGTGGGAAATGAAGATGGTGGTGTTGAAGATTATGTAGAAGTTGAAGTTGAGGCAGTGACTGAAGTAGATGGTGCTGTAGAAGGTTATGTAGAAGTTGAAGTTCAGGCAGTGAGTGATCTGGATGATGGTCTGATAGAAGGTGAGGTTGAAGTTGAGGCTGAGGGAGTGGGTTATGTAGAGCCTCATGTACAAGTTGAGGTAGAGAGAGTGACTGAGGTAGATGGTAATGCTGTGGATGGACAGGGTGAGGGTGATGTACATGCTGATGAGTATGATGTTAGAAGTTGGAGTGGGTCTGAAGATGATGTCTGCACTGACGATGGAGATGAAATGGATGATGTATTTGAAGGTAGTAACCAAATAGAACTTGGGGGACCTCGAGGTTTATCAGAAAGTGATTGGGAATCTGAGAGTTTGAACAGTATTGTTGAAAGTGATAACACAAATGATGATGATAGAGATGGGTATGGTGATTTCAGTACTTTTTCAATGCCCAAAAGTATGGAGCAATATGAGTGGGAAGTGGGCACATATTTTGCTGAGAAAAAAGATTTTACAGAAGCTATAAGAACGTATGGAGTAGAGAATGGAAGGAAGTTAAAAGTTTACAAAAATGACAAAAGAAGAGTGTGTGTCAGATGTTGTGGGGCAAAAGGTAAATGTGAATGGTATGCATATTGTGCATATAAGGCAGCTGAAGATACATGGCAGCTGAGGAAGATTATAGACAAGCACACATGCAGTAGAGAATTTAACATCTGTTTGATGACTTCTAAATGGTTGAGTGGGAGGCTAGAAAAGACCATGAAAGATAATCCGAACATTAATCTATATAAGCTGCAAAACAAAGTTTCTAAGAAGTGGAACATTGGTGTTTCTCGGTCTACTACCTGTAGGGCAAAAGCAATGGCTTTGAAAAGAATTGAGGGTGATTTTAAAGAACAATATAAAAGAGTTTATGATTATGCAAATGAGTTGGTTCGGTCTAATCCTGGTTCAACTGTGAAAGTGAAGGTTGAACCTAATGAGGAGAATCCAATATTCAAGAGGATGTATGTGTGTTTGAAGGCCTGTAAAGACAGCTTTGTGTCTTGTAGGCCTATTATAGGTTTAGATGGTTGTTTCTTAAAAGGAAAATATGGAGGTGAGTTGTTAACTGCAGTTGCAAGAGATGGAAATGACCAAATGTGTCCTTTGGCATATGCTGTTGTTGAAGTGGAGAATAAGGACAGTTGGCATTGGTTTTTACAATTGCTCATTGATGACCTTGGTGGTGTAGAGCTGTGTTCAACTAACACATTTATTTCAGATCAACAAAAAGTAAGTAACGTGGCTGAATGCTGTTATATGTCTTTCAAACCTTCTTCTTTTGTATTATACCGTGTATAACTTAATGTTTGGAACTGTGATAGGGACTTCTGCCAGCATTACAAGAACTTCTCCCTGGTGTGGAGCAAAGATTTGTGTTCGCCATATTTATGCAAATTTTAGAAAGAAATTTCCTGGCCAAATTCTAAGACGTCTATTATGGAAGGCAGCCTCATGTACACACCCTGCAGCATGGGAGACAGTGATGAGAAATATTAAAGATGTAAATCCAGATGCATTTAAACACTTGCTTGCAATTCCACCAAGGTAACATATATTGAAATTCATTCTTCTTGTTTGTGTGCCTACCTGATTATGTGTGTAACTGTTTTTTTCTTATGTGTACCTGATTATGTGTGCCTACCTGATTATGTGTACCTGATTATGTGTAACTGTTTTTTTCTTATGTTAGATTTTGGTCACGTTCAAGGTTTACGGGTAGAGCTGTATGTGACACTTTAGTGAATAATATGTCTGAAGCTTTTAACAGTGTCATATTACATGCAAGAGGTAAGCCCATCATTACAATGATGGAAGACATACGTTTGTATCTCATGAAGAGATGGTCAACAAATAGACAGAAAATTAGTACATTTGAAGGTCATCTTTGCCCAAAGATAAAAAGAAGATTTCAAAAGGAATTGCACATGACTCAATTTTGGCTACCTAGGTATGTGAACATCTGCACATAAGAATGTTGATGTTATAATTCTTGTTTCTATATACTTACTTACTTTGGCTGTCATTGCAGTTGGGCAGGAGAAAAAATATTTGAGGTCACACACACTTCTATGATTGGTGAGAAGTATGTGGTTGACATAGACCAATTAGATTGTACTTGCAGAAAGTGGACCTTAACAGGCATGCCATGCTGTCATGCATTAGCTGCAATGAATTTCTTAAACATCAATGGGGAAGACTACGTGGCAAATTGGTTTACAAGGTCAACATACCAACAAGCATACATCCCAATCATATACCCTGTCAACGGTGATCAACTGTGGGAAATCACTCCTCAGCTTGATGTTTTGCCCCCACCTAAAAGGACTTTACCTGGTAGACCAAAAAAGAAGAGAAAGCTAGAGGCTTGGGAACTGAAGAAGGATGACACACAGCTAAAGCAAAATGGGACTCGTAAGAGGTGTTCAATATGCAGAGAACTTGGTCACAAAAGAAATACATGCCCACAACGTCATCCAACAAACCAATGTGAAGCAAGTCAGCAACCTGAAACCCAGCCAACTTCAGGACCAAGTCAGGCAGCACAAACCCAGGAAAGTACAGGACCTCCTCAGGAACCTCAAACCCAAGCATCTACAACAGGACTTTAGCTTAAGTATTACAGCCATTAATGGCTTCTTTGTAAACATTCAGTTGCACTTTCAACTCCATTTTGAAGTGTCTATTTTGTTAGTTGTGATGTGGGTATTACAGTGTGATGAACTTTAGCTTAAGTATTACACAGTTAAGCGCTTCTTTGTAAACATTCAGTAGTACTTTGAACTTCATTTTCCAGTGCCTATTTTGTTAGCTTTGATGTGGGTATTTTGTTAACTATAATATAATATGTATTTGGATGCTTAAAATGTCAATGTTAATGACAATTTATCTTTTCGATGTCAATTTCAAAGGACCAATTTCTGATTATAATGTCAATTACAATAGAAATTAGTTGTTGTTATAAACTGTCAATTTCTGATTACAATGCTTAAAATGTCAATTTCTGATTATACTCGTATTACAGGTACTCATATTTTTCACTCCAGCTTACTTATGAGGTGCTTAAACCACTTCTTCATGATGTGCATTCAGTGATGATTGTGCTTAAACCACTTTTTCATTTTATTTGTATTTCAAATTAAACTTCACAGTGCTTATGTTGTATATATCAGACAACATTTAAATTCACACCACAAAGTAATATATGAGACAACATTTAAATTCACACCACAAAGTAATATGCTGTTTACAATAAGGCCAAACTGTTCTTGTCATTCTTTACAAAACATAATATTACAATAAGCAATAAACAATGATGATGTTCATCATAGTAGAACACATCATGGACTACGAAACAAAATACATAAAACGATGACATTCATCAACCCCATCAAACATACCATCCCCAACCACATCTTCTCCCTTTTTTGACAACCCATAAGAGATTTCTCCAGAGTATTAATCTTTCTCCTTTGCCAAGCAATAATACTACCACCATCATCTACATTATCATCATTTCGCCATTTAAAGAAGTTGCATCCTTGAAATTCTTCATTTCTTGTCCGCTGTTCAAAGTATCCAACCATCAACATTTACTTCATCACCAAAACAATTGATAAAAAAAATAAAACTACAAACCTTGTAATTAGGGCAGCCCCAGAATTGCTTCCCATGGTTCTTAACTGTTCTTGCCACTCTCAACACAGCAACCTCCCCACAATGGCATATTTGAAGACCTGTAACCAATCCCCTGGATGGAGCACCACGAGAGCTCCCCCATGAGCAAGACGAACAACCTTGATTGAAAGACATTGCCAGTACGTCGCGAAGCTGAAAGCGAGACAACCACCACTGATGAACCACTTCGCCAACCAACTGTGCACGACCCAAACACCAACTCGCCCAACACGAACCGCGAAAGATGAACCTACGGCCAACTCAATTTAAATTTCTGGAATGGAGAATGCGGGAAGGGAAAATGAGAAATAGAATGATATTTGAATATTTTGGTCCATTGATCCGAACTTGCATAACCTAAAAAAAATTATTATCATATTTTAATCTCTAAATTGAGATGAAAGCCTTTTATTTTATTTTACTTTTTTATGCATTCAACGATGTGGCAATATCAAAACAAAAGAATTTTTTATGAAAAATAACAACAACACTCTATGCCAATATAATAACCACATTATCATTATTCATTTTTAAATAATATTTCAAACAAATTTATTATATATACAAGTATATTTGAAAATACATATTTATAAAAATATATAAGATATATTATTTACTAAAAGTTATCCAAGCATAAACACATTTTTATATGATTGGCTGGACAATTTATATATATATATATATATATATATATATATATATATATATATATATATATATATATATATATATATATATATATATATATATATATATATATATATATATATATATATATATATATATAATTTATTAGTTAATTATATCTGATTTATTTTCATTTTTTATACACCTGAATATTACAATAGCTTGAACAAATGGTAGAAAGCCAAATGGTCATGTATTATTTTAAGAAGAACGGGAAAACGACAAAAACAGAAAAAAGTTGAGTTGAAATAAGTAAACATGTGATTGTATAAAAAATATAAAAAATAAAAAATAATCAAATAACAATTCTCTCTCTATATAAATTGTTTAACCAATCATATAAAAATACGTGTATGCTTGGATAATTTTTAGTGAATAATATACTTTATACATTTTGTTATAAACCCCTATTCACTATTTTTCAATTATATATCAATGAAAACCTATCTTATTATTCTTTATTTAATGATAGAGATTAATTAACTTTATTAGTTTGATCAGAAAAACCAATTTAAATGTTTCTTAAAACTAATTTAACATATAAATTTACTATTATAGCCAAGTCCATATATATGTGATTAGCGCAACAAATCAACTAATTCAAAGATGCACTGCTAAGATTATAAGTGTATGATTATATTCTACTTTAATTAGTAGTCTTCATTTTTTGTTCCCGGATATATAAACACATTAAATACTCAGAAACAAAACTTTTACTATTTATATACTGCGATTATATCTAACTTAAATAAATATATAAATAAAAGTATAGATAGTTTTTAAAAAAATATATATAAAATATCACTTAATACTTTAGGAAAACAATTTGATGTTTTTTTTAATATAAAAGACAAAAGTGAGTGGTACCTTAGTTTGAAATTATTCTTGTTCTGTCTAAACATATATGTTATGAAGTAAACCCTAACTCAAATGAATGGGTTGTTCTATTTGGATTGTTATTCTACCAAAACCTAACTCAAATGACCACATACATCCAACAATTCAGATACGTACTAAGACAACATAATATCCATGAAAAAAGGTCTTTACTAATATTGGTGATTCTTTCTTCATACGATATTATTTTACACAGTATCATTTTTTCTATTTTTTTAATCTAAAGTTCTTAATTGTATTTCTACAATTTTATGTTTAAGAATCACGTGATTAAATTTTCATAAGGTTTTTGTGATGTTAATTGACCATTAATTTCACTTTATTTTGGTTCCATGGGCAATTATAAATGTGGTTCTTGTGGAGTACCAAGAACATGGCGAAGTCAAAGGATATATATGAATTTGAAATGAATGTTGAAATTTCATGCTTTGAATATGACAAAGGATATGGCAAACGTTGGAAGCAAATATTTAATTTTGGGTTGAGTTTCGGGTAAAACTTTCTTATCTCATTATTCCTTTAAAAGCAAGCACTTTGAGAATCATGGGATCATTCATATTCTGTTCCAAAATCATGAGAAGCATGTGTTTAGAAATATCACATTCACTTAGATTTTTCATAGAGCATAAGACCTAAATACCAAATATATAAAACAACGTTACAAAGTATAATATTGATTTAATAAAATTAATAAAATCTAAAATTTAAAACGGGAAAACAATTTAGAAACTTATTTCCGTGTCATTTCTATTATACACTAGTGTTTATATACCTGCGCATACGCAGGAGTGTTTTTTTTTTTAAGTTATTTTAAGTGAAATAAAATATAATTATTTATTAAAATATGACATAAAGATATGTATATGATAGTTTTTCTAACAAGGGTATAGAAATATGTTCCTCAAGTTTTTTTTTTTGTTTTAATTTTTGAAAGAGTGATAAGTGTTTAGGATAAGTTAATTTTGACATAAATTTGATACTTAATTTAAATTGATTTTGTTAAATATATGTACATATAATCTCAATACTTGTTTTGAAATTTTTGATGCTTACATAGAGTCAAAATAAAAAAAAATAAAGGAAATGGAGGAAATTCAATCAATTTTAGACAGAATTGATATTGGTGCAGCTAAGCAACAATTTTAAGACTTGAGCTACACAAGAAAACTCGCATTGAGGCCATGAAGACTCATTCTCAAAGAAGTTATTTTAGGAAATACAACATCGAAGCATTAGGCATGAGCCACAAAGAAAACTCACATTGGAAGGAAACCTCTGCAGCTAAAGTCACACGTGTTCTGCTACTACAAGAAAAAAACGCAGTTACATACGACCAAAACCCGTATCTAAGGCCCAAAATCCATATGTAAAGTAGTGTTACATACATATTATATACGGACAAAAATCTGTATGTAAAATGGTCGTATGTAAGTTACATACAAATATAGTCGTATAAGTTACATATGAATATATTCATATGTAACTTACATACATATATATTTGTATGTATGTTACATACAGATATATCCGTATGTAACTTACATAGAGATATATTCGTATGTAACTTAAATACGAATATATTCCTATGTATTTACATACGGATATATCTGTATGTAATGATATCAGAGGAGGCAAATAAATGTTATACATGTATCAGTAGCACTACTAAAAAACCTGGACATGCACAATTCACATATAGAGTCAGACCTAAACATTATATATTGCACAATTCACATATAGAACCAACAAACATTTCACATACACTTAAATTAATCCTCAAAGAAGCATTGTACATTAATACATAGGTATTGTTAAAATCAATACATAAGTATGCAATAAATAAGTTCTAAACATTGTGTAAATAAGTTCATAAACAGGTTTCAAGAGTAATGCAAATAAGTTCTAAAAAATGCCTAATAATCTCGATAATCATTTCTATCTTCTGGTTTTTGATCTTGTGGTTGTTGTTGTAGTTGAACATCATTGTGTGACGAATTTTGAACTTGAGGATTTTGGGGTTAAAAAAATTGTTGTGCAACTGCGATTGTCGATGGCAGAAGATATTGCATGATGACGCTAGTAAAACCTTGAAACTGTCGACGCTGCTCATCATGGTGTGCTAATTGCGTTTAGAGATCAAAAATCTCTTATGCATTAGGTTGCTTACTAAAAGAAGATGCATGTTGTTATATTTAACTATCGACATAATCCTCTTAAAAATCAACATTTCCAATACCGTATATATATATATATATATATATATATATATATATATATATATATATATAACTTAATCTACATATAGTTTGTATGTGTAGAGAAACATATAAATGCTCACAGGTCCACATAGTAACCAAAATAACTTACCTTTTTTATGAATAGGAAAATGACACTTGAACAACCATTTTTTACAACATTTAGACACGCGCACACGTGTCTAAATTTGAGTGGTCCATTTTCATTTAATTTTTCCAACTGGACCACTCAAATTTAGACACGTGTGCGCGTGTCTAAATGTTGTCAAAAATGGTTGTTCAAGTATCATTTTCCTTATGAATATTTAAACTTTACATTGCATTCATGAATTTGTTTATGAAAATACAGGTGGCTAATAATATCAAAATTTTCTAATATCAATTAAATTCATTTATTCGAAATACGAATTATATTCATATTTATATATAAAAGGTATTAGGCATTGATTGTGACTCGTACGTGGGTCAAATCTTGATAAGATATCAACCTTAAGTTTTATTTATTTTTATTGAAAATAGTCAAACTTTTGTTGTTTTTAAAATTCTATCCACCCATTCGGGTCTGTTTTAGAGATGATGAAAAGGAAAAAACAAAATAGAATATTTAATTTTATCTTTATAAACTGCTTGAATTTATTTTAGCCTCTGCATATAATTAATTATGTAAATCGTAGATTTGATCAAAAAAAGTTGTTAGTAATTTTTCTTTTTCAATTTCTTGTCGACATCATTCGCATATGTTATCACAACCACTCTTTAAGCGACAACAACATATAATATATTATAAGGATTCATATAAAATGACGTAAGCTAGCTCATTTTGTTATTAACATTATTGAAAGGGTAAAATCTTTTAATACGTTGAAGTTTCAATTTGAATATTAGTCTCACACTCTCGCTCTAAAAAGAAGTAAAGCTTGTAGAGATATTGGATGAATTATGATGATTTAGAAAACAACAATGTTTTAACATAATTTCAAAGTTAATCAGAACTAATTTTTTCCTATCAAGAAGCAAACTCATGTATTTATTCAACATTTTCATAATGCAAACTATACAATTGGCATAGTTGTATACGAAGGGAAGTTGTTACATTCATAGACCTAAATAATTTTGATCCATCTCTTCAGACAAAAGTGTTATGTCCATTTCATGTAGACAACACCTTGAAACAAGATGATTCAATTTCAACACTAGAAATAATGTGAACAAGATCGGATTCACGTGAGTTTCTGCTTTTCAAAATTAGGGTTGATTGTGACAAAATATTAATTCAAATGTATAACGATCTTGCTTCCTGGTGGTAGTTCTCATTGACCTAAAATGTTGGTATCCTTAACAAGCTGCCCTGCCATATAACATCATGGGATATTGACCTTGTTATTAAGATTGGCCAAGAAACCATCTACTATCTAGGACATGCTGCCTCAAATTATTGCGTCATGAATTTCACCCAAAAATAACAGCCATATATATATAGACACACACACACACTTTCAACACATTAATTGAGTCCCATACAAAACTGAGTTGGAATTATTATTTTACGGGAATCAAAAATAAATTTGCTAGTTTTGTAAAATAAGAAAATATATTATATTGTATTTAAAGATGAGACCTAGTCTAGTAATAATTTGGAGCGAAATAAATATAAGATGTAATATGTTCTTCCAAGAAGAGGAAGATTTCACAACAACACATGTTCCACTTTTCTTCGTTCTTTAATGTCGTTGTCATTGCAGGGGGGTGTGCTTGTAAAACATTATGTGATAAAATTGAACATAGATGTTAGAATTAAGTAAGTTATTAGAATTAAGTGATAATGTTAGGAATTATGAGTTTAAAGTTCATTGAATATAGATGAGAAAATTGAATATATAAATACTAAATCATAAGATTTATCTTAAGGGTGATATCATAATCTCATATATGAAGAACTAATATATACTTCATTATTGCACGGCCCCATTATCTTATTATACTATATAATATTATAATATCAACTACTAAATACAATAATATTTATGCATGTTTGTGACTTAAATGAAATCATATGGAAGAAAGTGTATATATATATATATATATATATATATATATATATATATATATATATATATACCACAAGCTTTTTTTATAACCTCAAATGCTCTATTATAATGATGGAAAATGAGACATTTGTTGGTATTAACCGTGGGAAAATGATGTATTTATATCATTTCCTATAAGAAAATTCTTCAAGTCTATTTATTATTAAAATATTAAAAATACTTTCACATCAAATTTATTCGTTTAATTTTATATATAATTAATCGTTCGTATTAATTTTTTAAAAATCTAACAAGTAGTTAAAACTTTGGTAACTAAGGTTAGAGAACAATTTAAACTTTAATTCACAAATCAATTATAATTTTTTTATTTATAATAGACTATTTTAGATGCTAATAATTTTTAGTTTATAAAATGGTTTCTAACTTAGTTAATACTAGTGCAGAAAAGAGATACGACAACGAACAATAAACGCAACGTGACTGCAAAAACGAGTTGCAAAGCAGTGATAGTGGTGAAAGAGTGATGGTGGCCCAAGAGTGACAGTGGCCTTCGAGCTAGAGACGAAGTGAGTCGAGTAATAGATGACAAAACTAGTCTGTAGAGGAAGGAAGAAGAAAACTCTAAAATGGTAATCTGTGTTTTCTTTTGCCAATATAATCCTAGGAAGACATATGACAACATTTGTTTGTAAAATCGATGATAAAAAAGTTTTAATAAAATAAAAAATCATAAATTTCAATGGTAATTTTGAAATTTTGATAAACCTTTTGATCTAGGTTGTTCAAATAACCGAGGTCATATGTCCTTTTTAGAAAAAAAAAAGACAATTTTGAAATTTTGTTCAACATTTTGGCCATCGTTGCAAATAGTAGATATGACATTGGTTGTTCAAATAACCAAGGTCACATGTCCTTCTTAGAAAAAAAAAGTGACAAGTTTGCAAATTTCATCAACCTTTTGACATCGGTTATTTAGTGAATCGTTGCAGAAAGTAGATACGACAATAGTTGTTTACATAATCAAAGCCATATGTTCTGTCTAGAAAAAATAAAATAAAAATATATTGGTTGTTTAGTGAACTACTGCAAAAAGTAGATATGACAATAACCAAAGCAAAGTTATAGGTCTTGTTCGAAAAAAAAAATTAGTGAAAATTTTAGTTCACCTTTCGGCTTTAATTATGTACTAGTCAATGCCAAAAGGTATATATGGCTTGGATTATTTTGTAACTGGAGCCATATGTGCTTTTCAAATAAATAAATAAATAAAAAGCACAATTTTTTAAAAAATTGAAAAATTTGGCACACCTTTAAGCATTGATTCACGATTAATTGATATTTAAAAGTGGTATATATATATATATATATATATATATATATATATATATATATACTTTGTTTCACCCCTTGAAAAGTTTTCAGTGAAGTTGCAATTTATATGTCAGGACTCCAAGTATATATTTGGTTATGAATAGAAATGTACGTGAAGAGTATAAAAATAAGACTTACAAAACTTCTTATTTTAGGAATTTTTATTAGAGGTGATATGTTAGTTTTATGTCAAATGTTCGTTGATATTCATGTGTAGTCAACATCTATTCTAAAATGATAACATTTAAAATATTGATTTTAATGAGAATTAAATTACTTACTAATTGTTTCTGCAGACATGGAACGAGGATAACCGTTTGTGTAAGTTTTCTGTGTGTCGAACGTTCGGGGTGACCTGTAGAATACACTCCGACCTTTAAGTCAGAATGTCTCTTTGTAGGTCTTTTGTAATTTAATAGTGAGTAGAACCTCCAAATTAAATTCCTATTTATGAAGTTTAAAAGAATCTCACCAATTAATTTACCTCTTAATGATCATTAATGCAAATCTTAACCACTCATCAATAGTCATTGTAATATTAACTGCGCATTGATTATGTTCAACTGTTGTGGGGACTGAGTGAGACGCTTTCTTGTGCATTAATCGCTCGATTCTCTCCATCCAGTTCGTCACCGAACCCGATCCGTCAGCTATGAGCCCATAGTAACACTAATTTTTTTACGAAAAAGTATGAACATATTTATTTTGAATGAAACAAAAATTGATCTTTCTCCTCCATATTTTTATTCATTATAAAAAAATCAAGGTTGTATAATTTTTTTATTGATTAATGTTTTAAAAAAAATTAAAGGTAACATTATTTGTTTAGTGAACATTTTAATTAAAAATTTTAATTATGAAATAAGTTCAAAACTTAATATAATGATTAATAATTTTCAATTTTAATTACCAAATAAGTCTAAAATCTAACATAATAATTAATTATTTTACAAATTATTATGTATGTGAATATTTTAAATCAAGGAAGTATTCCCATCAATACAATAGTATATAGTTTTTAAAATTATTATGTAATTAAATTTTTTAGTTATAAGTAAGTCAACCAGACTCAACGTAACTACATTTTTTTACTTTTTAAGTATTATACGAATGAACAATATCTTTTAATAAAAGAAATGTATGCATACTAACTAACACTATTTTTTCTTATATAGTTTATATATTAGAAAAAAAAATACAATCACTTAATATGAGACTAAACTACTAGAAAGACCAATTTTTGAATTTTTCTCACATATGTATTTTTGCTATCTTGTTAATATATGGGCATGTATTTATATGTATAAATGCTTTGGATGATTTTACCACTAGAATTATTTTTTATATGTATTTAAAGTTTTATTTAAGAGCCCTTATACTTAAAAGGAATAAAAGCCAAATGACCACTCTAATTCCAATGGCAAAAAAATAATGTTGAATCTGATTAAGTTTAATAATTCATTCAATTAATTTCAACTAAAGCACAATTAGTTTCAACATCGCATTCAAACAAAAAATAATGATCAAATAGCTTTATATTTCTAAAATAGTCTAAACCGAGCCATAAACATTTCCATGCTATTGTTACTACTATTACTCATATATGCACTAGGACTCATCATTAAAATCATACAAGCCACACAAAAAATAATAATACACGTAAACCTTTATTTTTACGCATCTAATTAAAATCTATATTTTTTATGACATATTTATACATTTCTTTATTGTAAAATCAATAATACTTATATTTTTTTCCCTTTATTTTATTTAACAAAAATGTATTTACATGAACATGACAAAAGGAGTGGTACCCAACAATACTGCTTTGGGCCTTGCATTCTTACGTAGTATTCCTCTTATGTCGGCTAAATAAGAAGGCTAAAGTTTCCTAATAAAACATTTTTCCACTTTTTTTTTCCAATTAACACACATGGCAATGAAAATTACTCATATACCACATTTTGCCTTTATTTATTAAAATAATACTTAGAATTTGGTTTCAAAAATTCGAATTCCAAATTCTTTTTGTTGTTATTGATCAACAGAGGGTTGAAGTTCAGTTTTTGATGAACTAAATTCTAATATTTACAAAGTTAATCATGATATTATAGTAAATAATATAAAGTATGTTCTCTATAAGATTTTTATTAACATATGTGTAGTTGGGAGAGAGAAATTCACATTTTTCCATTAACAAATTTTATTTTCCTTTTCTCTATAGATTTTGAAAGTAACTCTTACAGTTATTTATACATGGAGATGATATAATGTTTAGATGGTTTGGTATATTAATTGCAAGATAATATTTTTTTGACATAAATACATTTTTCCTACATATATTTTTTATTTTATAAATTTTTTCAATCCAGGTTAACCTGTTCTTTTTTGGCCTATCTTATATTTGATTCGTAAAAATGGATCAAGTCTAAAAAAATATATGTTAATTATTTTTATTTGTCCAATATAGCTTTTGGTCTGCAGTTTATATTAAAAATTTAATAACTTCATTTTTATTTAATTAAATTAATAAAAATAATAATTTTTATAAACTTATATCTTAAAATAAATAATATTCATAATTTTTAAATTTTTAAGTACAAATTTATAAAAAATAGAAATAGTTTTGAGATGGATTGAAACCATAAATAAATGCAAAACAAAAAACTACTTTTGAATTATATGAAAAAAAATACGTAAAAGAATAAGTTGGTCAGAAGAAACACATAAAACATGCTAGATTTTAAAAATTTAACTCAATCGAATTATGTAAGTTAATCAACGTTGATGTGCACGAACGGTGAATTATGCGAACCAATACACTAAAATATTCAATCCACATAAGATTACCATTTTTATTTAGAAATAAAAAATTATTTTTTAATAATCAAAATACTCCTAAAAATAATTTTGAACTTATGAGTAAAAATACATTTTTCTTACTGTAATCTGAGTGTATATATTATAGGTAGAATTTCGAACACATTGTTACATACTGGTACGAAATGATTAATAAACATTATTTATGATGATAGAAAATTCCAAATTTTATATTTGTATGTGCGTCCAAATTGATTGTCGCATAAAGTTGGTGTATAAATATGCTGCTTAACTCTCCCGTCTTATCTCATAACAATAATAATAGTAATCCCTTCAATAATTGCTTTCTCTCTCCGAGACACAGAAGTTTGTAGCAACGTTGTATTGTGTTGTGTTTGATGGAAGGAGGTGTCGCAGAAGCCGATGTCTCTGCCTTCAGAGAATGTCTGTCTCTTTCATGGAAAAACCCTTTCGTTCTTCGCCTTGCTCTCTCTGCTGGAATTGGAGGCTTTCTCTTCGGCTACGACACTGGTGACTAAATTCATTTCTATTTATTTAACTTTATTTTTCATTTACAAAATTAATTTACTAAATTAGAAAATTATACACAGGAGTCATATCTGGAGCTCTCTTGTATATCAGAGATGATTTCAAAGAGGTCGATACAAAAACTTGGCTTCAGGTAATCTACATTTCTAGTTTCTTCCAAATTTCCTTTATTTTTATGGACTTTTATACCCCTGTCAAATTAACCATACTCAGAACGCCACCCATTCCAATAAGGACAAAACAGGGTATTTAGGATCCCATATTTCGTTTTTCAACTTAACACTTTCTCCTTGTCCTTTCTGTTCGGCCGGTATTAGCTTAATTCGTTTTTCTTAAATGTAATATAATATAACAATTACAAAATGTCTTATAAAATAAGTAGTATTTTAATATATCTTATTGTTAAGCAATTTTATAAAATATTCGTTTGTAAAAAAACTTAGAATTATTTATATATTATAAATTAATCTTATTTTTTAATTAATACGAAACTTTCAATCTTATGAAACACTTATAATAAGAATAAGAGAAAATAAAATTAAGAAAAAAAAAATATATTAATTTAGGTTGAAGTAGTTTAACTTAGAAAGAAACTTCTTTTATTCTTGTAGACTCTTCTCGAAGTCTTTATAAACACATTTTCACTTATTCATTTTTTATTATTTTCTTATGCCATTCGATTTAGTAAATCCGCATACGTTGACCAGAGATAATATACATGATAGTTTGTGATTGGATAACAAGTATTTTACACAGTTTATATATATTTTTTTTTCTCTTTATTTATGAGAGAAAAATAAGATTTTAATTTTATTTTTTAAAATAAGTTTATATCGGGATTTTATTCAAACTTTAGATATTTTACTAGTTTCCTTTAAAAATCTGATAAACAAATAAAAATTGGTATGCATTAATAAAAATAAAATGTGTCTTAATGATATTATTTTGAATTATGAAAATAAAATTTTACGTTATTATTTTTGCACCAGATCTTTTGTTATCTAGATTATTTATATTATTTCATGTTACTATACATATTCAGTCACGTTTCATACATTGTAGATGAAATAATTTGTTTTTATTATTCCTACATTCGAATAATGAAATTATTTATTATATAATTATTTTACTATTATTTCTACTATACTTTTTTAGAAAAACTTGCATAAGAAAACCATAAAACAAAGATGGTGGTGGTCACATTCTAAGCGCAAATAACATTAACCAGAAAACTTGCCTAAAAGACAACTCATAAAGCAAATTGGGTGATGACGTAACAATAGGAAAATGGTAAATATGGATGTAATAAAGGCCGTTATTAGAAATTAACTCAAAAGCTTAATGTGAAAATCTTAAAGAGAAAATGAACTAGTATATTCCAATTGTAGCATGGACTTAACAAAATTAAAATATTGTAGATAGCAATAGTAATTAATATTGTATGAAAAAAATACTTGTTTTTTATTGTATTACACAAAATCAAAACTTTTTTGATGGCCACAATTTCGTGAAAATTGTATTTATTATCTTAATTTTTTGTACAAGTAATTGGAGTTAAACTTTAGGTTTTGACTAATGAAAGAAGGTTGTGGTTTTGAATATAGGCCACAATTGTGTGGTCCCAATAACTCTAAATTTATAGGAACACAAAACTCAAGTGGTGATAATATTTTTGCAAGTTTCACTCTGAAGCCGCACCATCCCTTATATGGAAAAACACTAATTAAAAAAATAACCTTAATATGCTTGTAGACAAAGATTTGCAAATAATTCGATTTAGGTTAGATTCTTCCCATCAACAATTTTTCTGTTAATCTCATGAACAACTTTCCTAAATGGTTGTGACATTTCTAAGCTCATAATCAATTAGCTTCTTTCTTGTCAAATATTTTTCTCTTAGTGTCTGTTATTACCATGAATCAAAAGTAGTAACGCTTTTTTTTTAAATAATTCAATCAACTTAATAAAGAAAACCATGATAATATACTGCAAAGTTCAAAAATAGTATCATGTTATAAAGCAAGAGGAAAATAACTCATATAATTCCTTTTTTTTCTTTTCTTGTGTTAATATATATATATATATATATATATATATATATATATATATATATTTATGTGATCGTTAAAATAGATATCAACGACATTGTTGAACAAACATTATATATAAACTAAACAAAAATTTAGATAAAACTAATTTTTATAAGTTAATTATTTTCCTTATGTTTTTCTCTCTTATGAATAAATTTGTCCAAACCCATAAATGTCCATTCATAATGTTTTCAGTGGAACAAAGAAAAAAAAATCACTAAAAAAATCATTAAATAACAATACTAAATTAGAAATCAATAGATTAAATTTGAGATCAATGCATAAAATAAAAATTATTCATATCTAAAATAGTCTTTAATATTAATAGAAAAATATAATTAGTTTGTTTATTAATGTTTATTTAATAATTTTCTTGTAAAAAATATTATATAACTTAATTGAAAGATTTGACATAGTACACATGTCATTTTTTTATTGGATTTAAAATAAGCATAGTAACTAATAAATAAGTAAAAAATAATACAGATTCAAAATGTTATAAAAAATATGTATTAAAATATCTTTTTTCTAATCGTTATCAGTTAAAACTTTGTTGTTCATGAAACAGGAAGCAATAGTGAGCATGGCACTTGCTGGAGCAATCATAGGAGCTGCAGTTGGTGGATGGATCAACGATCGATTTGGAAGAAAAAAGTCAATAGTTGTAGCAGATACCCTCTTTTTCATTGGGTCTATCGTGATGGCTAGTGCAATGAACCCAGCAACCTTAATTGTTGGTCGTGTATTTGTTGGCCTTGGTGTTGGAATGGCCTCAATGGCATCCCCTTTATACATCTCAGAAGCATCACCAACAAGAGTTCGAGGAGCCCTTGTTAGTCTCAATGGACTTCTCATCACCGGAGGACAATTCCTTTCCTATCTCATCAACTTGGCCTTCACAACTGTGAGATCACAACACTATATATTCTCCATATATTTTTCATTTCCAATTTAGCAATTCTCATGAACGATGATTTATTCAGGTACCAGGAACATGGAGGTGGATGTTGGGAGTTGCAGCAGTACCAGCTCTGACACAAGTCATATTGATGGCTTTGCTCCCAGAATCACCTCGTTGGTTGTTCAGAAAGGTTACTACTATTAGTGCTGCTGATTTATTTCTTCTGGTAAAATTCTATGTGTTCACTTCTCTATCTTTCTGGTGTTTAACAGGGAAGAGAAGAAGAAGCTAAAGAAATTTTGAGGAAGATTTACCCTCCCGAACATGTTGAAGATGAGATAAATGCTCTGAAGGAATCGGTTGAAATGGAAGTGAGGGAAGCTGCAGGTTCTGACAAAGTGAGCATAATGAAACTACTGAAAACCAAGACGGTGAGAAGAGGTCTATATGCAGGAATGGGTCTTCAAATCTTCCAACAGTTTGTGGGAATCAACACTGTGATGTACTACAGCCCCACCATTGTTCAGTTGGCTGGTTTTGCGTCCAATAGGGTTGCACTGCTTCTTTCACTGATCACTGCAGGGCTAAATGCATTTGGCTCTATTTTGAGCATATATTTCATTGACAAGACTGGGAGGAGGAAGCTTGTGTTGTTGAGTTTGTGTGGTGTAGTAGTTTCCCTTGTTGTTTTAACCGTTGTTTTTCATGAGACCACCACTCACTCCCCGATGGTTAGCACAATCGAAACCTCTCACTTCAACAATACCTGCCCTGGTTACACCAGAGCTACGAACCCTTCTCAATGGGATTGCATGACGTGCCTCAAGGCTTCTCCAGAGTGTGGCTTTTGTGCTTCTAGAGCCAATAAGGTAAATGTATCACAAACCTTTCATATTAAGTTCATCCTCTAACTCTTGCAAATAGAAGATTGAGACAAATCATGATCTTGATTAATGTTTTTATAGACATTTAGACTTTGTGTACTTCTTCAACAAGTAACAAGAGAGTTGTGGGTATCTTTTGGACCAAACCCTAAGATTTTGTGATTGAACTTGTTTTGTTGAGTCCTAAATCCTAACACTAGTTGAATTATTGTACAGCTCTTACCCGGTGCATGCTTGATTTCAAATGAGAGAACAGAAGAGGAGTGCAACAAAGAGGAGAGGGAATGGTACAGTAGGGGATGTCCTAGTAAATATGGGTGGCTAGCTTTAATTGGGCTAGCACTGTACATCATATTCTTCTCACCGGGGATGGGAACAGTTCCATGGGTTGTGAACTCTGAGATCTATCCCTTAAGGTACAGAGGAATCTGTGGAGGAATAGCATCTACCTCCAACTGGGTTTCAAATCTCATTGTGGCTCAGTCCTTTCTGTCCTTGACACAAGCCATTGGGACCTCATCCACATTCATGATCTTCATATTCATCACTGTTGCAGCCATTATCTTTGTCATTATTTTCGTGCCAGAAACCAAAGGACTTCCAATTGAGCAAGTGGAGAACATGCTCCAAACAAGATCCTTGAACTTTAAGTTCTGGCAGACAAGTCCTCAGTCTGCTCAAGTACCAGACCAAAAGCATCAATCAGTTTGATTCACTCGATCATCTGGTCAAATTAATTCCTGTAGTGGTACTAAAAGAGTAAGATGATGCATGTTAGATTTCGCATTGTATATTTACTGTATAACCTTTTAACATTTGGGTGTCTGTGTATACTATTTATTTGCTGTCACAGAATATCTTGATTCCTACGTTTGATGACACAAAATTAGAAAAAAATTACAATAGTAATAATTGAAAAAATTATTAAATCTTTTGTTTTGGAAAAAAGTGAAACAGGATTTTGGGATCAATTTGATCCATAATTTGTTTAAACTTTTAGACCTAAAGCCCAATGCTGTTTTCAGTCGTGGATTTCATAGTTTTGTTAGATTTCAATGATTAGCTACGTTATATTCTTAAATCACTTTTTGTATAAAATAAAGGGTGGTGGTGTTACACAAATACTTCATGTTTTCCTCAACCTCCATTCATACAGGAATGAAAAAAAATTTGCATTAACAATTAAATAAAATCTGGGACGAATAGTTGGTATCGATACATATTTATTATTTGCGGATTACAGATAATAGATATTTTAATATCTGTTTATAAACAATCGAATACTGATATTATATCCGTATCCGTAAATAAAATTTTAATTTATATTTTATTAAGTTAAATTTAATTAAAATTAAAATTAATTTATATTTTATAAAGTTAAATTTAATTAAAATTTAATTTTAATTTATATTTAATTTAATTATATTATATTAATATATTTTTTTAATTTTATTTAAATTTTATTTTAATAATTTATAGAAATATATTTTTTTAAAATATTTGTAGATATTCGTTAATTTTAAAATACCCAATTTTAAAATAGGTATTTTTTAAACTACTATTCATGCTAGGAAATTAATTTTTTTTTCATATTGGGAGTAGACACTCTCGATGTCCCATCTATTATCATCCTAATCCAATACCAATAGAAAAACAATATTATGAATATTAGGTTAAAATATAAATCAATCAATTAGAAAAGTAGAAAACATTATTATTTTTTATTTAGTGGTGGAAGGGCGTAGAAAAATGAAGAGAGAAATAAAGGTGAAGTATACTGAACTACAATATTCCATACTCGAAGAGAGAGAAAAAAACCACATAAACGAATAAATGGTGATTAATTTTCAGTAATTTTACGTGTTCCTATATTGCACAGCATTTCATGAAAAGAAATCATTAATTGGGTTTAGAATCTTTAGATTCAAATCTTAGTTTGTAACATAAAGATAAAGAAGATCCAAATCTTACCAAGACAGATAAAGAATGGATTTAACCAAGAAAGAATAATCTCCATATAAAGTATTGAAAAATAATATGCACTTCATAAGAATATCGAACATACATTTTTTTTTCTTTTTTTACATAAAAGGTGTCTTATAATATAATACTTCTCTTTTTTTCAAATAAAATTTTTATAGTAATGATTCTTCGTGTCTTCAAATCTGGGGCTGTCACTTTGTCAGTATAAATATAAATCAATAATGTTTGCCATTATTTGTAAAATAATGTATTTGTAATAAAAAAAATAAATTTTGCAGTTGTGGCTTCTATAAAACCAAAATAATTTTTTTTGTATAAATATTTTTCCAAACTATTGGTACAATATACACCACGAATTATTTGCTCACTAGACTTGAATTTTATGGCTCCAATTTTGCCAAAGGTATTTGTTCTTCAATTTGATGTTCCTATTATTCAAGAGTACACTGCTATTGTTTCCTTTAAAATTGCTAGTAATGAAAAAGCATGATACTATTCTTAAATAACACTCTTTTATTTATAATTGGTTTAAATTATAACCGAAATGGTGATAAAGTGAAAGAAAGGATAAAACAATATAGAAGCAAATAAAATAGATGTGTTGTTTGGATTAATAATATAAAAATAATAAGGAAACACTATGCTTCTATTTGTGAATTTGGATGAATGAAAGAGTGAAAATAAATAAGTTTTTACAATAAAAACAGTTTTTTTATTTCTTTTAAGAACTTGATATATTTTTTTCCCTTTATTTTAATAGAAATGCATGCTTTTAGTTTTAATTTATAATGAGAGACTTGGAAAATGTAGTGACTAACACCAATTTTGAAAATACTTTGACAAAAGAAAAAAACTATTTTACTCAAATAAACTTAAATGAAAATCTCTTATTTTATAATATAATACTTTTTTTAGAATTAAAAACGAGCAAATTAATCCAAGACCATTTTCCCATCCTAGGTGGACCTTTTTTTATGCGCAATTAATCCATTAAAAAATAATTTTGTTCTATTTTTTTTCTTCAATATTCTTTTGCTTTCCCTATGCATAAAACCAGGTTTTTCTAATTAAATATTGTATATATATTAACTTGCATATTTAATTATATCACCTCAACGATCGTTTTCTGCTGTATACAAATATAATTCGACACATGTTAAATCCACACGTTGACTTAATTATAGTAGGGTTTAGGCAATTTGCACAAAATATGAAGTTTAAAAATTATTATTGATGGGTTGCACTAAAATAATTGAAAAATTGCACTGATATAGCAAAACAATTCAAGAACTAAAATTATATTCTCTTTACATATTATGTCTTAAAAAATATGTTCATAACGAAATATTATTTTTAAAATATCGTAGGTCGTATATTCATGAAAAGAAAAACTATTTCTTTAGCTTGGTGGTGTGGTTTTATCAATTCAAAAAATCAAACATTAAAATGATCAATATATATACGTGTCGACCTTCAGCAAAACATGTTAGAGGAAAGAACAAAAATAATAATAAAAAAATGCATTGAAAGAACATAAAGAAAGAATAATAGAAGTAATATATTTTATTTGATGCGAATTCCTCCACCAAGATTGAGAAATCATTATTTGGGCAGAGTTTTGATAATTTAATTAATAAGAGTGTGACTTTGGTGAAAATTGTTGTATTAGAATTTGTTACTTAGTGGAAACGAAAAGTATATAGAAAGTGGAACAATGGATGATAAATAAGAGAAATGAGACAGATATCCACATGCGAAGAAAAAAAATGAACCGAACAAGTGCTTGTAGGCTTTCTCATAATGTTTTGGTTGAAAAAAAAAACATTTTTCACATGTTTCTCACTTTTACAAACCAACAATTTATGTTTTCTGATGTTCAATCATTACTCGTACTGGATTTCGCCTCCTCAAAATGGGTTGTTGGGGAAGTTTATTATATCTCACATTGTCTTCCATCTTTAATATTCCATTCTTCATCCATTTTCAAATTATTATAATTAGGTAAAGAAAGCAATGGCGTTTTTCCTATTTTCATTATATATGGGGATATGTGTTTTATTCTAAGTATAAGTGTTTAGGAAAAAACAATCTTTAAGGGAAATGGATGATCATTTGCCTTAAGGAACTAGTTAATGTGTTTAGGAATAAATGTTAGATATTTTGTTATTTATGTTAGAATATTTATTCACAGAAAAATTAATCATTTAAATTTTATATAAGAAAAAAGAATATAGAGGAAAATAATATATACGTGCTACATGCGAAAAAAGGATATTTGTAACGACAGATGACAAAGAAGATATGCAGAAAGAATGACAAAATTTGTTAGGCACTAACACTATAAACAAGACAACGAAGAAGGAAAGCTTGCTAAGATGCAACTTTGTTTTGCGTTTCATGATTTATTTTTATATCAAACTATTCCTTAAAAAAAATATTGTATTTTGGACGTTCTTGGTTAAAAGATTAATCTCCGGACAAAAATAAAAGTAAAAATATTGTATATTAAGAAAAAGTTATTAACCATTCAATTTCCTAACACCATATTTTGGAATAAACAAAATTAGAAATTAAACTTCTAAGAATGTTTAAATGGTACATTCGTACATTAAAAAATGTGTGCATCAATATATATATTTTAAAAAAATTATACTGAACATATAAAAAATCTATATTATTATTAATCATGATATATATATATATATATATATATATATATATATAAATTGTAATATATTTTTTTGTAATAATTGCTTTAAAAATTACATGAACAATATTTATGGTTTCATCATACCATAAACTTATTTTTTAGTGAAATATAGACCATTAAAGGCTAAATTTTATTCTTAATCTTTGTGATTAACTTGACGTTATGATTTTGTAGGAAGAAATAGAAATTTCCCGGAGATCCTTATCACTAATGGAATCAGAATCTGAGCTTTTACAAGCTTATTATCGTCCGAATATGAATTTTGTATCGATACCCCAGAGAAAAACGGATACGTATAAAGTACGTATCTTCAATATAAAAGAATTGTGTGAACTTTTTTGGTTCCTTCCACTTTGACTCCTTTCAACTTTTTCTCTTTTTCTACAACTACACACTATAACTTCTTTCCAATTTTCATCTTCTTCCTTCCTTCTTTTCTTGCCTTTTAATTATTCTTTAGGCTTAAACCTATCACCATCAATGCCACCATGTCTTTTCATTTTATCATTACTTTTTTTTTTTCCTTTTCTTCTTCCATCCATTGCCTTTTCTCCAAAGTTCATGCTTCTTCCATCTCTTTCTCCTTTTTTTTTTCACTTTAGATCCCTTTGAACAAGGAAATAAACAAGGCTTTTTTTTCACTATTCTTTATGGTTCTTGTCATAATCAATTATGATAAATCCCACTCATCATTTCTCAAGTTCATGATCAATAATGTCAAACGTAGGTACTCTTTTACTATGAAGCAAATTCTCAAATCCATTGCCATTTTAACTTTTGACATGCTATTTTTTTTTCCTTTTTTATATATATTTTGTTTTCAATCTCTTGTTTTCAACAAAAGGGGAAGTTAAATACGCAATTAAAAATTAAAAAGTCGTGAGTGTATGTATGTTATTGCGCTATAGACAATGATAATCATGATGTAGGGTTTAATGTGATTCCTTCGTCTATTTTGTGGTGCTAGGGTTTTGCCTATTTATTATTATATTATTTTTGTTACTTTAAAACCTTATAAATGTGTTTCCAATAAATGTGTGTCGGAGAAGGAATGACAGAAAGAGCTAAAAGTGGGTTGATGAGAATGAAGCACACGTGTTTGAAATATGTTTTTGAGGTAATGTGAGTGTCTAAGAAGGAATGGCTTTAAATTTTGAAAGATAGAAAGGTCGGTTTGGTGTTATTACAAACTTATGTACATTCCTTTTGATTCTTCAGTTTTCTTAAATCTAATCAAGAATTTTAGAACAATTATATATATAGATATTCTTATATATTATACATTTTAGAGTAAATTTGATTCCCACTCATTAATGTTTTTCTCAAATCGTATCGAAATTACATTTTTTTTTTAAAATGAAGAAACTTTCTTTTGTTGTAGAACATCAAGTTATTACCTAATTTGATTACACTTTTTTTTTTTAGTTTTAAAAACACCACTTAGATTTTAGTAAGAGGATAAAGGTAATTAAAATGTATTTTGAAAAAAAAAACATGGGTGTCATTATAATTATCGTCTTATTCTTCTTTTTATTAAAATATTGAGGTTAAATCATTCATTTGATTTCTATAATTGAATAAAATTGATCTTTTTAGTCCATATTTTTCAAACAATTAGTTTAATTTTTGTACATATTATGTTAATCTGTTTTACTTCTTATACATTCAGATGATAAAGTGGATCAAAATGGCATTAGTAGAAACTAATTATATGACCCAAAAGATAAAAGTCTTCAATTTACAGAGGTTAATTGTGTAATTACAAAATTTATAGTCATTATTCATCTGTTTTTACTATATAAATGTGTATTTTCATAGGTTTTTTTTTTCCTATTGAATCATATTTTCCCACTTTCTAAACTAGGGTGATCTGTCCTCCACAACTATATCACTAAAGAGTAAGAACTCAATAATTGCCAAAAATATATTAGTAGAGTAGAGTAAAGGTTGGAGTAAACTAGGCATTTCAAATTATTGAAGTATAACCAAAGAAGGAACTTCTTGCATTGTGTATTGGTGTGGAAGATAAAATATATATTAATTTCTCTTTATACACTAATATATTTTTTCATACAAAATTTATAAATAAATTGATAAGCATTTTCTGAAGAAAAATAATAATAACTTCTTTTAAAAATTCATGTAGAACTAAAAGTAAAAATTCAAAAAATTATATGAAAGAATATCATAAATTAATTTTAGTTTATTTAGTTTATATACAATTTTCCACTTTTTATTTTACTATGAAAATATTTTTCCAATGATTATAAACTTTTGGATAAATAGTCAATTAGTACAATAAAAAAATTACATTTATTATTACAAAAACTTTAATTTTATTAATTTTTTACTTTATAAAAAATTAAGGTAATAAAACACATATTTTGTCTTTAGTATTATCACTTTATTTATTCAAGAAAACTTTGATGTTAATATTCAATAGCCCTTAAACAATCACTAAATATAAAACAAATCCCTTGAGCAATAATTTTTCAATAATCCCGTGTGATAATTATTAAAGACCAATATTCAATTGTTATAACTATTAATAAAATTTAAATAAATTAAAAAAATAAAATATTTATGCTAAAAATATAATCATACACAAAAATAATATGGTTTAGTTTGAAGTATAACCAAACTTCTACGGACGTCTATAAGAGAAATTTATTATAAATACAATATTACAATTCAATTTTTTCTTTCAGTAAATTCTTATTCATTATAAACAATACAAAGAAAACACAAACAATCTTTCTCCTTATATAATCAATAAACAATTTTAACATACATGTCTCAGAAAAAGTTATAAAACTAACACTGTATTTACAGATATCGGATGAAACGGATTTACAATTGTATTTGCGTTCGTTTGGAGGAATTCGGAAGCAATAAGAGATGATGATTTGTGGGATACACGGATTTCTTCATTTACGCTGATATCCTGAAAGTCGAAGAAAATGCATTTACAAGGTTCTGAAAACTCTATGCATGCTCCTGAAATCGATTCCAGAAAAAGATGCAATCGATTCATGATGTAAATTGCAGAAAAGCTGACAGTATCCATGGTGGTCCAAATATATAAGATTTTTTTTTAATTTTCCTGAATCATATATATATATATATATATATATATATATATAATTAAATATATTTTTAGCTCTTAAGTTTAATATACCATTGAAATTCACTTTAAAAATAAATAAAACAATCATTTTAACTCAATTAAATTAAACATTTTCACCTATTAAACACATTTTTTAGATAATATGAACTGATTTTTCAAATAATATGGTAAACAATTCAAATATTAATACAATATATAAAGAAATTTAATATAATTAATTTATAAGATTAGATTCATTATTTTTAAAATTTAAAAATTAAAATATATTTAACTTTATATATAATGAATAATCCTTGGAATCCGTGACAGCAGAAATTGGTGGTGTGAGTAATTATTGCGTAAATATGTGGAGGTGGAGGCCAGAATGGAAGGTAGTGGGAGAAGAATGATTATTGCAGTATGATGTAAGAATAGAAAAGCTAAAGTTCATCATTTACGTCTACTGCAACAACTTCATCATAATCCTCCAACTATGCCCACATCACTCTTTGACACGTTGAATCACATACATATCTCTCTGCAACAACTCACCATTCCATGCCTGCTTTCATTATCACTCTTAATAAAAGTTTATCACAAAAGAAATAAGAAAGATGTATAGAAATATTTTTATTTGTTGATTCAATTTTATTCAAATCTATATTCAATTCAGCCCAACCGATTAAGATGAATTGTTTCACTATTTTTCTTTTTAAGAATTATGATTGTGTAACTCCTCCATGAGCAAAATGCAACATTTAATGTAATCATCCTATTAAAAAATTGCATGAAGACCTGTTGCACAACAAAACCAGATCTAGGTATGTAGCAATGCAAAATAATGACAAGAATTTAGAAGGACATCGCCATAAGTTTCCTATAAAAAAAATATCAAAAGACTAACTTTTTCTTTATAGTTTGAGTGAAAAAAATTTAAGAAAGTTATATATTTACTCGGTGAATTTCATTTTGCTTTTCAAACAAAATGAGTTGTTTGGATGAGTAAATAAAATAAAATTTAGGAATTTTAAAAATGTATTTCAAATAATTAAAATAATAGAATTTGAAATTTATTAAAAAAATAAGAAAACAATGTTTTTATAAAGGTGTCAATTTAACTAATGATTCATAGACTAATCTTAACCCACTCTTAAATAAGCACACATCTTATTTGTTCACCAAGTTGACTTGAATTAACATTTAATTGAGCTGTCTCAGCCTAGATTGACTCAAGTCGACTTTTGATTCGGATTGACATGTCTTGACTTTTGGTTCTAATTAGTTTGACTCAGCCTTTGACTCGAATTTCTTAATTTTTTTGGTTGTGCTGACTTAGATCGGTCTTCGGCTCAAGTTATCTTAGTTTGACTTTCGATTAGAACAATTCGACTTGAACTTCGACTGGACTCACTCTACTCGACTTTTGAATTGAGTCAACTTTATTTCAAGACAACTAGGTTTGACCTTTAACTAATGTCAGCTAGACTCAATCTTGACTTAAATCTATCTTAACTCGAATCTTGACTTAAATCTAACTTAACTCGACCTTTAACTTAATTTAAACTTGAATTTTGAAGAAGGAATAGTGTTGGTGGCGATATTGGAGATTATAATTAAAAATATTTCAGTATAGTAATCATTACACTAAACATTATACTCATTATCACTTATACTTAGAAAAGTATGTTGAAAACTATGTACTAATAAAAATACCAATACAAATAGATTTCATATAAGTAAATATTGTCAATGATAGATTCTTAATTAGTCTTTCCTTTACAATAAACTCTGCTGTTTTTATTATGATGTTGTATAATTGTTAAATCTTTGAAGATTTGACAAGGGTATCTACTTTTATCACCTATTGCGGTATAAATGTATGTTTTAGTTTAGTCTTGTAGGACAGGTACTCATAAGATAGTTATTTTTTGTTTTTTCTTTCTTTTCCTTCTATAATTTTTTTTTAAATTTTTTTTGTACAAGTGTTGAGACAATTGTAAGACCCATAAAAAAAATATATATATATATATATATATATATTTATAGTAGTAAATTTTAGTATTTTATTAGTAATAATAATTTTAATGGATAGAAAATTGTAAATTTTGGATATAAAATTATAGTAATTTTAGAAGGAGAGGTTCAAATTTTTGGTAACTTATTTAGTAAAATTTTTTAAATGGAATAGTAAAAAGTAAATAGTAAATAGTAAAAAGTAAATAGTAAAAATAAATTTTCAGCATTAAGATTCCTTAGCATGGAAGAAAGTAGTAGGTAGAAATTAGGATCAGATTTGGTGAGAAAATGATTGAAATATTATTTTTAAATAATATTAAAATAATAAATAATATTAAAATATTAATGAATAGTAAATTTTTTTTTACTATAAATAGCCATGGGAGGGAAGGGTATTTTGCACCAAGAAAAGAGGAATCAAGTGAGAGCTTGAGAAATAGAGAAGAAAGAGTTAGGGAGAAATTTTTAGTTGCAAGAAGAGTAGAGGTTCTGAAGGGTTTCGGGGAAACAAATTCGGAGCAGGAGATTAAGTCTGGAATAGAGGTAGGGGAGCTAATCCTTCTTGTTTATGATTTTTTTTATCCATGTTATGATAATGAATATGAGTTATGAGTATGTTAAAATTTTGGTAATGGTAGTTATCTATTCACTTATATAAATTTAGTTTTCATTATTATAATTTCTTATTTTCGAGTTACTGTTGTGAAAATTTTCTATTAATTGTTTTCACCGTTGGATTTAGCTAAAATTTTAGTATGTGAATCCTAAGACCTATTACTAAACTTTGACCGTTCGGATTTGAAAATAGAAGTCTGTACTTGGAAAAATAAATACTGCAAGTTTGAGTAAATTAGTCACCCTGTAGTTCTGTTACTAAGTTGTCTCGGTAAAAATATAGATTTTGACCTATTTAACCGTTAGATCAACCTCAAAATTTGATATATGATTCTTAGGACATATTAATACAATTTGACCGATCGGATTTGTAATTGAAGGTCTATGTTTAGAGAAAGAAATTTCGAAAGTGTGAAACAATCGGATGAACACTGTATTGTTGTTCTTAAGCTATCATGGTACAAATTTCATATATATTTCATCTACCGTTAGATTGAGCCCAAACTTTAGTATGTAATTCATAAGACATATTAAGTCATTTTGACCGTTCAGATTTGTAATTAAATGTCTGTGATTAGGGAAATTAGTTTCGCATTTTGAGTATAACCGAAAACCACTTAAAATTCTGCACTTGAGTTACCTCGGTAAAACCTCAATATCTATCTAGTTAACCGTTGGATCAACCTGAAATTTTAATATGTAGTTTATAACAAATAGTGAATTATTGTGACCAATCAGATTTGAAATCGGAGTTACAGATTTAGAGATATTAATTTCGTATCTTCTCAGGGATCTTAATATTGCTTAATTTCGATTTTTTTGATATCTATATTAAATTTCGGTGTTAATATTATATGCTGTTGTTTTAAATCTGTAAATAAGAAATTTGTTAAAAACTAGTTGAGGAACGCTTTGGCTAAGGAAAGATTTGGTACTTAAGTTGTCCATTGTGACGCACCTCTCTTTCCTGGAAGTCTACTCGACAAGTTTTTAACTTAAATCCTATTGAACAGATTTTGTACTGTTAAATTATTATGCAAAATATGTTGTTGGAATGAAAATGTTTGATTAATTCATGTTATTGTGGTAGATATGAAATTATGAATTATAATTGTGATTTATGCGATAATTGTATTTTATTATACTGCATTTGAATTTATGCATCTGAACATGTTATGAGTAGTATGGGGAGATTTTGTAGGGGTATAATGTGAGTTGAGGAATATTAGTATGGTATGAGTCTTGTGGAGAGATTAAGTAAATGTTATGGTATTTGTGTATATGTTGATGTTGAGGGTCCCGTAGTTGGAGGTTATCCTGATACTCTAATAATCATCTATTCTCAAGTAGAGAGGGATGAATTATGTGGTGAGAGGAGCAGGAGGTCCTGGTCTATGTGCCGGTTTTGGACATAGTGAGGGGATTAACCTTGTGAATGGTATGAAGTATTTTGAAAGTGTATTTGTATATAAAAAAAAAAAGAGAGAAAGAAAAAAAAAAGAAGAAGTAGAAGTCATTACAAGTGCATAACCTCCCGTGACCGCTCATCAACTTATCATCCGGATGAGTGTCTATTGGGTATTGTGGTGTCTATTGGGTATTGTGAGACGAGTGTCTAATAGGAATTGTGGTATGAGAGTGTCGAACATAATTATTATATGATGTTTATATCAAGGTAATTATATATGTTTTATAAATGATTTGTTGCATGTTAGCTCACCCTACTTGTTTGTGTTTGTTTTGTTTGGGTATGTGCGATGATCGTATAATTCGTTATACGGGAGCAGATGAAGGAATGTCGTCTGAAACAATACCAAGGAAGAAAGAGATCGAAGAATAAGTTAGAAGAATTCAAGTTATATTTAGGAGTTTATAGTTGAAATCTGAGTTTAAAATATATCAACGGTGAATTTATAAGTGTGAGATTACGGGATATTACCGTAAATGTAATGTTACAATATATAAATTATGAATTATCCAGTGTGAGATATTGGGATGTTACATTAATGGTATCAGAGCAGTTCGTCCTTAGGATGACCTCTGTGTTGTGGGTCTTCCGTGTCTTCTCTGTGAAGAATTGAGTCTAAATGGTATAATTTACCATTTCCTCTAAATCTAGATAGTAGAGTATTGTGTCTAATTACCATGACTTTTACCATAGATGATTTTCCTTTCTTAATTCTGAGGGTTTGAGGAAATATATTAGAATTAGTTAAAGCCTTGATAGGGAGATATAATACTAGAGTTTAAGTTTCAATGGATGAGTGAAGATGTTGGTGTTTAGAAGTAAATTTTTTAGAAGTTTCTAGAACAAAATTAATAGATGAGATATCTTACGTTTCACAAAAAGGAGTTGAGTTCAAAGGCTAGATTAAGATAAGCTTTGGATAAGCAGGAATGTGGCAAGGTTTGAGAAATCAGTTTGGTTTAGTATATCAGTAACGTTAGAAGTCAGAAGAGAAGGAAGTATTGATGAGAAACAGAGTGGCATTGTGTGAGATTGGTAACATGGATTGATGTATCAGCGATGATTGGAATCTGAAGAAAGAAAATGGTGGAAGATTTGAAGATAAAGTTTAAAATAAAAAGGGATAGGAATACTGAAGTAGATTAAGAATAAATCAAATATTAGACGAAGAAGAGTAAATAAGAAGTTGTATAAGGCATAAAGAGGATTGAGAGAAAGTTTAATAGGAGGAGAAATTTATAAGTTAAGAGAACATGATGTCTTTAGAGAAGAATGAAGTATTGGAAGGATTCTAAGCTAAATGGATGATTAAAAGGAGATGGTTAGATTTTTTCAGTAAATGCATTAGAGATAAGATTTGAGAATATGTGAATTTGGTATGAGGAGTAGTGGAGAAAATCCAGGTACGAAAATTTTGGCTTTCGGCTTATGCAAATATTTGGTATTTTTATGATAGGATTAAAATGTCATGATTTATGGTTATAAATTTTATTGATTTTGGAATATTAAAGTTAGTTGAGGTAGTGTAGGTTGAATTGATATTATTATGAACATGACAAGATAAGGAAGAAGAAGAGTTTGGAAATAGATAAAAAGGAGGGTTGCAATGTGATTAGGGAATTTGGAATAAATAAGAAGTTGTAGGTTGTGATTGGAGAAATTTCATCAGGTATAGTTATGTGGTAGTATTCAAACCTCAATGGTGATGTAAAGGATGAGGATGAGTATTTTAGGGATGTCTGACCAATGCAAGTGAAGGATAGATATTGCAGTCTAGGGTATGATCGAAAGGATAGTTTGGTCATGTTACAATATGTTTTTAGAAGTTTATGGTCTTCAAGAATTGTGAGTTGATTGTTGAACATTAAGTGTAGTTAAGGGTGAATGCAATATTATCGAGAATCAGATAAGTTCATCAAGGACGAGTGAAGGAAATGATGCATAATCTTAAGTGTGGAAGAGTTTCTATGGATGTTATAAAGCATACTCAATATAAGTATTATTTTTGGACAAGTCCTTGTTAAATGGGTATAGAAAAGAAAACATAAGGATGAATTGTTTAGTAATAGTGTTTTGGACTCCGTGTAATCATCAGAGTAATTAGAAATTTTACGGAAAATAGAAGTATAGGGTAAGGTGGAGCAATCTAGTATAAAATTTTGGTAAACATAAGTGGCTTTTGGAGGCGTACGATTTCTAGGAGTAGAAACTGTATTAAATAATGGAAAGTTGTTACGGAAAAAAAAAAAAATGATTCTTAGAGTTTAATGGGGTCATGGAAGTCTTAAATAGGGATCTATAAGGAGAATTACTTTCTTGTTATAGTAGGAATGAAAAGTTTTATGAAATCTTGTGATTAATAGTTTATGAGTGATGAGTTCTTTTAAAACATTAATGAATTATTTTGAGACTAGTGAGGTATGTTTAATGGTGGTTTTCATGGGGCTAAAAGTGTCAAGTAAAAGTGTTTTGAAGGTTTATGATTTTAATTTTTTCGTGAATACATTTCAAATTTGACATGCTAGAAATTTGATGCACAAAATAAGTAGAGTAAATGAATTTACAAGGAAACTAGGAGATAAGGTGAAATAATCATAACTTTATTTCGAATTTTTGAATTTTCGAGGACGAAAATTTTTTTTGTGTTGGGGAGAATGTAAGACCCATAAAAAAAATATATATATATATATATATATTTATAGTAGTAAATTTTAGTATTTTATTAGTAATAATAATTTTAATGGATAGAAAATTGTAAATTTTGGATATAAAATTATAGTAATTTTAGAAGGAGAGGTTCAAATTTTTGGTAACTTATTTAGTAAAATTTTTTAAATGGAATAGTAAAAAGTAAATAGTAAATAGTAAAAAGTAAATAGTAAAAATAAATTTTCAGCATTAAGATTCCTTAGCATGGAAGAAAGTAGTAGGTAGAAATTAGGATCAGATTTGGTGAGAAAATGATTGAAATATTATTTTTAAATAATATTAAAATAATAAATAATATTAAAATATTAATGAATAGTAAATTTTTTTTTACTATAAATAGCCATGGGAGGGAAGGGTATTTTGCACCAAGAAAAGAGGAATCAAGTGAGAGCTTGAGAAATAGAGAAGAAAGAGTTAGGGAGAAATTTTTAGTTGCAAGAAGAGTAGAGGTTCTGAAGGGTTTCGGGGAAACAAATTCGGAGCAGGAGATTAAGTCTGGAATAGAGGTAGGGGAGCTAATCCTTCTTGTTTATGATTTTTTTTATCCATGTTATGATAATGAATATGAGTTATGAGTATGTTAAAATTTTGGTAATGGTAGTTATCTATTCACTTATATAAATTTAGTTTTCATTATTATAATTTCTTATTTTCGAGTTACTGTTGTGAAAATTTTCTATTAATTGTTTTCACCGTTGGATTTAGCTAAAATTTTAGTATGTGAATCCTAAGACCTATTACTAAACTTTGACCGTTCGGATTTGAAAATAGAAGTCTGTACTTGGAAAAATAAATACTGCAAGTTTGAGTAAATTAGTCACCCTGTAGTTCTGTTACTAAGTTGTCTCGGTAAAAATATAGATTTTGACCTATTTAACCGTTAGATCAACCTCAAAATTTGATATATGATTCTTAGGACATATTAATACAATTTGACCGATCGGATTTGTAATTGAAGGTCTATGTTTAGAGAAAGAAATTTCGAAAGTGTGAAACAATCGGATGAACACTGTATTGTTGTTCTTAAGCTATCATGGTACAAATTTCATATATATTTCATCTACCGTTAGATTGAGCCCAAACTTTAGTATGTAATTCATAAGACATATTAAGTCATTTTGACCGTTCAGATTTGTAATTAAATGTCTGTGATTAGGGAAATTAGTTTCGCATTTTGAGTATAACCGAAAACCACTTAAAATTCTGCACTTGAGTTACCTCGGTAAAACCTCAATATCTATCTAGTTAACCGTTGGATCAACCTGAAATTTTAATATGTAGTTTATAACAAATAGTGAATTATTGTGACCAATCAGATTTGAAATCGGAGTTACAGATTTAGAGATATTAATTTCGTATCTTCTCAGGGATCTTAATATTGCTTAATTTCGATTTTTTTGATATCTATATTAAATTTCGGTGTTAATATTATATGCTGTTGTTTTAAATCTGTAAATAAGAAATTTGTTAAAAACTAGTTGAGGAACGCTTTGGCTAAGGAAAGATTTGGTACTTAAGTTGTCCATTGTGACGCACCTCTCTTTCCTGGAAGTCTACTCGACAAGTTTTTAACTTAAATCCTATTGAACAGATTTTGTACTGTTAAATTATTATGCAAAATATGTTGTTGGAATGAAAATGTTTGATTAATTCATGTTATTGTGGTAGATATGAAATTATGAATTATAATTGTGATTTATGCGATAATTGTATTTTATTATACTGCATTTGAATTTATGCATCTGAACATGTTATGAGTAGTATGGGGAGATTTTGTAGGGGTATAATGTGAGTTGAGGAATATTAGTATGGTATGAGTCTTGTGGAGAGATTAAGTAAATGTTATGGTATTTGTGTATATGTTGATGTTGAGGGTCCCGTAGTTGGAGGTTATCCTGATACTCTAATAATCATCTATTCTCAAGTAGAGAGGGATGAATTATGTGGTGAGAGGAGCAGGAGGTCCTGGTCTATGTGCCGGTTTTGGACATAGTGAGGGGATTAACCTTGTGAATGGTATGAAGTATTTTGAAAGTGTATTTGTATATAAAAAAAAAAAAGAGAGAAAGAAAAAAAAAAGAAGAAGTAGAAGTCATTACAAGTGCATAACCTCCCGTGACCGCTCATCAACTTATCATCCGGATGAGTGTCTATTGGGTATTGTGGTGTCTATTGGGTATTGTGAGACGAGTGTCTAATAGGAATTGTGGTATGAGAGTGTCGAACATAATTATTATATGATGTTTATATCAAGGTAATTATATATGTTTTATAAATGATTTGTTGCATGTTAGCTCACCCTACTTGTTTGTGTTTGTTTTGTTTGGGTATGTGCGATGATCGTATAATTCGTTATACGGGAGCAGATGAAGGAATGTCGTCTGAAACAATACCAAGGAAGAAAGAGATCGAAGAATAAGTTAGAAGAATTCAAGTTATATTTAGGAGTTTATAGTTGAAATCTGAGTTTAAAATATATCAACGGTGAATTTATAAGTGTGAGATTACGGGATATTACCGTAAATGTAATGTTACAATATATAAATTATGAATTATCCAGTGTGAGATATTGGGATGTTACAACAATCCTGTCCCATTTCAATTTTTAAAATAAAAAAAATAGTAAAGATAAACCTAATTATTTTTAAAATTAAGAAATGGTCACGAGTGAATGTTGAAGTTAGGATATCACTTTTGATAGACCTTAGGAGTAAGATTTCCTCCTCCCCTATATAAAGTTAAAGAAGCATATTATCCTTAAAAAAAGACATACATAAAATTATTAGAAGCAGGATGGGTTAGAGACCGTTTCATGAACCTTAAAAACGAAGACAAAAGTAAGTGATAATGAATGTATTCTTAAATAATATTGTTTACGTTAAATATTTTGAAATGGATTATAAACTTATATTAAGTGGGTTCTAACGTTTCTTGTATCTCAAAGACCTATTTATGTCCTTTTACCATGTCTTTAACTTCAAATTATAGCTAATTAATTACTATTATTATACTTTTGAGAGTTTCTCAAATTACACTTACATCCCTAGTACTTTCCTTTATTAAGTCTAAGTGTAAAGTTTTCAAACTTAAGGAATGTGCATGTGTTAATCATTGTAATAAACTTTGGGGACCATATTCTAATACACTAGCCCAACCCAATATGATGACAAGTTTGACCTAATATATTATGTCAACCTATAAAATATATAGTTTTATTTTTTGTATTTATTTCTTTCATTATACATGTAACAAACAGATAAATAATTATAAAATATAACATTATACAAAAATATTTAATTTGTAGTTAAGTATCTAGATTTTCTGTGTACAAATTATTATATGAATATATGCATATAACTCGTCGTTATTATTATTATAAGAAACTGTTGGTTAAAGTTAATTACTATAGGATAAGCTTTTCTAATTTGTTACCCAAAATGAACCATCAATTTTATTATCTTTCAGGCGGCATAGTTGTAGGTATTATATACTGAATGTTCCACCAATCTATTAAATTTTTCTTTTTCATAATAATGAACAAGCTCGAAAACCAAAATTTGATAATAGTGACAAAAATACAGAGTTTAATAATAATTATTATTTCAAGTGTAAGGTGAAAGGTTTAGTGTCTTATAGGCGATAAAAGGATAGATGTTGGTTTACAGGCTACAATGTTATGTTTGGAAGTTATTTGTAAAAGGAATACTAATGTTAAAATTAGTAAAGCTTTGTCAGTAAATATAAATGAATACAAAATCATACATTTTTTATTATTATTATTATATATATTTATTGGGGTAACCTAATTATAACTTAATTAAAAATAATCATATTTTATCTTAAATGATTCAGCATTAGGAATAATCATTTTATTATAAGACTGTTATAATCTCTTTAGTACAAGACTGTTAGATCTGATTTTATGGCTACAATTAGATTTATTTCATCTAACTAATTATTGATTTTTATAACTTGATGGTCATACAATACAATAATAATACAGTAAATTAATAGTATAATACATCTTATCATAATTCCCAAATTATGTACAGAGAATATATGTAGTTACAAAAGGAATTTCAGGTTTCATATAAATAAATATAACAAGATTAACAATTAATCCGATCAAGATTCACTGTTACAATAACAATATATATATATTTTTATTTATTATTATTATTATTATTATTATTATTATTATTATCAAGTATTTCTTTTATGATCTTTTTACATTTTTCATTTACTTCACTCTTTTTATTATATAATTTTCTCTCACAAAATAATTATTGTTTTGACGTCTTACTCGCCTCATAAACCATTACTTTTGTGACTTTGAGTTTAGATTAAGAATATTTTCTAATATGATATGATAACATTGCATGAAAAGTTTAAAAAGTAATTATTTTATAATTTTTTCAATAATCAAATAAAAATACTAATATGTTTTCTTTTTTTCTTCTGAATTTTTTTATATAGACGCACTCTTTCACTGTTTCAGCAGCCTGGGTTTGTCAGTCAACGACATGTATCCGAGAGAGTTGCCATTACCGACTTTTATATTTTTTTAATGAGAATATTCTATTAAAGAATATTAGAGAATCAAATATTGTGTTAGTTATAATTTAGATACTATTATAATTTATACAAATTTATGTATATATTATTCTTTTAATAGATGTAAAATTATAGGATCCTGTATATATATGGTACTCTACTATTTAAAATAATACTTTAAACCTTTTATTATGGTATCAAAAACCAAACACTGATATCCTCTATAATATAGAAATCATTGTTTTTTTCTATTGAATATTTCTGATGGCTTCATGACAATCAATCGGAGAAACATGATTCTAGAACTTCCGCTGCTTCCAAGAGTTATATTTCTAGTCTACCGGATTTGTGACCAAGTAAGGTATATCTAACTATGCCCTTAATCTTTTTGTTGTTACTAAGAATAGTGATTGGATAATTGATTCGGGTGCTACTGATCATAAGACTTGTGATCCTCTATATTTACTAATTTTTTCTCTAATTGTTCTAAAACTGTTATTATTAATGTCAATGGGATCTTATCTCCTGTAGTATTTAAAATAATACATCAGAATTATTCTTTAAACCTTTTATTATTATATTTGTATTTTTTGTGCATTGTTTATGATACATTTCACTTCACAAGATAACAAATATTGTAAAAACGCGTCGTTTTCAGATATACAAAGAAAATTCAAATATATATCATGTGATGATACCTGTCCGCATAGAAAAATATTAAAATTAATTTAAACATATTCTTTACGTATATAAGCAAAGACAATCTGAGATAACAAGCAAAACTTTTCAAACTATAGTTGTGATAGTTGAAATTTTACTATATTCTGTTTACTTCAATAATTTTTTAGATTAATTAGGTTGATATCTATACGTCAGTAGAGTCACGTATATTATAATTTTTTATTAATATTATATTATTGTATTCTTAATTAAAAACAAAAGTTCTTAATCAAATTGCAAGAAACCATGAATCGATTAAAATAAGATAGATTTGTGTGTGCAAAAATAGTGTGGTGTGGAGTTTAATTTAGACGCTTCCTTGTGCTGAAAATTAAAATTCAAAAAATTTGTTGCTGCCAATGTAGCCATCAAATTTTTAGTTGTTAACAACTCATTGAACCAATTTATATCTTGTTTTAATTTAATTAATAATTAATACATATTTTAGTGTTATATTTTAATTAAACAATTTGACATTTTAAGAAATCAAAATAATGTATTCGTTTAATACAATAAATAATTAAAATAACTTATTTTATGACATTACTTTATAAAATTATATATTTTTAAATTATACTATTTTAATGTAATAAAAATATACATATATTTACAAAAGTAACGTTCTTTATTAGTACGGTTAGGTAATAATTCAATATAACTCAGTTAGGTTAGATTGAATTTCACTTACTGTTAGGTTAAATTTAATTTACTCTAAGCTAACCTACTTTTATTTACGTAATAGATTTATTATGAACCTTGTATTATGAATACATTATGTTATATTTTTCTTTTCACAATGTAATTACTTTGAAAAACCTTTTTATGATTTGATTTATTAACTTGTTTAAAACCTTCTAAATTAATTTTTGAAAACATTGTATTATTTTTTTAATTAAATTAATACTTGAAAGTCATTATTTTGTAATAAAATATGTTGTTCAAAAGTTTGACTAATCAAATCTAATAATTAAAAACTTAACTCAATCTAATCCGATATTATTTTAATAGATTAATTAATAAGTTGTCTAAATTTTATCCAACCCAACTCAAAATATCTCTATGTAAAATTTTCTTATATTAATATACAATCAAAAAGATTAAAATACACAATCTAACATATTGCCTAATGAAGTTTAGTTAAAAATTTACTTCAAAATATTACATTAAAACTTATGTTATAAAAGTTTATATTAATCCAATTTTTCTGACAAGTCCTATGGAGTACAATCTTTACTAGATTGACCTATTAATCCATTCGAATCATATGTAGCATTTGATAAATATATCTAAGGGTCAAACTAAAACTCAATGTAAATAAACCTAAAGTTTGGAAGTCAAATCTATCTCTAAAAAGATAAAAAGCTTAAAAAATAAAGAATATTATCCACACATTATATTTCTTCGTTATAAATATGAAATTGTATATTATTTTAATCATATACAAACAATTATTTCATCCTAGCCGAAATTCTCGTGGTATCAAATCTAGGTTAAGTATAGCTTATACCACAAGCTTAAAATCACATTCCAATCCCATATTATGCTCCAACCTTTAGAACGACAAATTTCAAATGTTTTGATATAATACACTCTGACTTTTAGAATGACAAATTTCAAATTACTTTGATAACTTGCAATAAGTTAGTTAGGCGGTATTAAAATATGGATTAAATATATTTTAAAAATTTTAATACCGTTTAATTTATAAATTTTAAAAATAAATAAATATAATTATTTTAAATTGTATTTTAAAATAATTATTTATTCATTTTTAAAATTGAGAATTAAAATATATCAAAATTTGATATATGGATAAATTTCAATTTTGTATGCAAATTAAGAAAAAAAATATATTTAATCTTATTAAAATCCTACAAATATTCACCAAAATCTGATATACCATTCCAAATTTATATATAAAACATATTCAAACAATATATAATACAAAACTTATAACAATTATCAAGATCAATCTAATAATATATATATATATATAATGAAATTCCTATTATATATTAATATATACTTAGCTACAATCTTTTAAAAGTCAGTTGAAAATTTTGACTTTTATCTCTTCAACGACTTAGGATCGATTATGTAACGAGAGTTCTAAAAAACAAAAGAACTGATATAATACTTTTTTAGTTAAAACTTTAAACTATAACATGTTGACAAAGGACCAAAATAATATAGAATTATAGTTTAAAATGAATAAAAAATACATAAATTGGTATAATTAAATAGGCCATAACAAAGTGAAAGATCCCCTCTTTCTTTTCTCTCTTTTTCTGAAAGATATTCTCTGAATATATCTTTACTAAAGGCATACGGAGGCTTAGAACTTTCATTGCGACCTAAAATTCTTAAAGACCATCCACAGCTTTCCACCCAAGTTTAAGAAAATATTTTAATTTTGCTCCTTCTACAACCACTAAATATTTTTTCCCATATAAAAAATTAATTTATATTATGAAACAATGTACGTAATCAAAAGTTACCATCTCTTTCTTCTTTCAACCATTGTAAACTTAAATATTTTTAATTACCATGAAAAACTACATTTCTTTATTAACTGCAAATATTAATTTCTTGTCCTTCATATATTTGTTAATAGCTTACATGTGCATATCTTTCTTTCTTTGTACTAGTATGTAAGGATATCATGGAAATCTTTTATTAATTATTTTGAATACATTTTTCACCAATTATATTTTTTAGTATAGGATTAATAATTGGATAGGTGCGAATAAAAGAAGTTCGAAGAGGTTTGATGAATACACAAAAGAATCTAAGAAAAAATTGTTGGAGACAGTTTTGGTGCGTAATTATGTTCCAAAAGGAAATATAATCCAAATATAAAATTTGGTGGAAATAAAAAAGAATCATCCACCTTTATAAAAGGAAGAGAAAATTATAAATATAGCTACTACACAAAAAATAGAATCGACTAGAACTTCTAGAACCTTCCTCAGAAGACTATCAAGGACATTTAGGCATCATAAAAGAATTTGGTACCACTCCAAAAGACTTTTTACCAATGTAGATATCTTATCTATATATAAACTCATGTCCATCTCTTATTTTATCTGATGTGGGACTTTGTTTGTACCCAACATAAAACACGTTTTTAACATATATTAAATTGTGTAATATATTTTTGTATGAAACCTGTTTAAAATGTTAAAAAGAAATTAATGTACTTTGGATAAAATAAACTATATTAATTCATTTTAAATTTTGATAATAAAAATATATAATAATTTTAAATATAAACTAATTTCAATTTTGTTCATATATTAAAAACATATTCAATCTTAAATATACTTTATTATTTTTAATCATTATATATATATATATATATATATATATATATATATATATATATACATATAAAACAAAAAGAAGTTATTGTGAAAACAATAATTTTGATGCTGTGTTAATAACAGTCTACAAATATTTCAATATGTGTTTTTGGCATCACTTTGAGAGATATTATTTAATATTTTAGTTTGATTTTATTTAAATCAGCTATAAGCTAACATGAAATTCGAAATAAAGATCACACGAATGTTAATAATACTTTCTTTCTTAACAATTTCTTTCATATTCTCTTATAATTATTTTTCTAGTTTTTTAAATTTAATGTAATCCACCAAAACAAGAACATCATTAAAAAAGAATGCATTCTTTTTTACATTCCTATGGCCAACTATTTTCATTCTCACTCTACCGTTCTTTATCATTTATGTATGAAGTTTCTAATTTAATTTTATTTTCTGTTCGCAATGTTTTAAAATTATTTTTTACTTGACAAAAAAAGCTCTGAATTTGTAACTTTCAATAATACTTTTAACGTGATTTTCTTTCAAATCCAACTTTTAAGTTTGAAAAATATCTTTGCTATTTTTTTAAAAATTATTCTTAAGAAAATGTTAGGTATAAGTTGATTGAGTTTGCATCGTGTGAGCGAAAGAATTAGTGTAATTTTTTTTATTATCAACAATAAAAATGTATAAGCTGATTTTGATTTTTATACACATGTTTTGAGTTTGCATGGTCCTCATGTCTATGAATAGTTATGATATTTCATGGTGATTAAGATTGTTTTTAGCAAAAAGTATGAAGACCCTTAAACTAAAGTATCAGTGTCTTCCTTTTCTCATTGTTCCTCTTATTTAATCTAATATTTAGAAATTATGTGTATATAAATATTTTTTTGTTTATTTTCTAGATTTTCAGTGTAATTATTAATAGAGATATTCCTTTAATTTACTAAGAGTGATTTAAATATTTTAATGACAACATCAAAATTCATGCCTTGAATATACATTAACAATATTAAATGAATGGAATATTCAACGACTTAATCTTCCATTGTGTTCGTTTCTTTCAAATGTAATTATTTAGATGCATACTTTTTTAAATTGCAACTTTTTACATTCATTGTCATAGTAACTGTTGCGAAAATTGTTCACATTCTACGATAATGAGATATAAATTAATTATATGGTCATAGTAAAATCTTGAACTTAACCAATGTTTTATGTATTTTTAAGCTGGTTAAAACTTAAGCCTATCAATCAGAAGTCAACTGGTCATAAGTTAGAAACTAATCTGCATTATGATAATATTAAATTCAATAACCCTAATGCCTTTAAGAACTAGAAGCTAAAATTCAAAATAAAGATTGAAATAGAATTAAGAAAAATGTGTCTTGAATATTTTTTTCTCATTTCTCTTTCTGTTTTCTTCTCTATCAGACACAGCTAAAATCTAGACACATCCAAAGAGAAATTTTGCAAGTTGTTGAGGGAACTTTTGTAAGTTAATGCATGTGCAGGTTTTCAGTTTGTGTGCATTGAATTGAATTTCCTGGACAACAAACGTGCTGAAAGGAACCAAACAACAACATTAGAACTGTTGTAGAACAGTGTCCCACGGTTCAAACACAGCACCTTTATGTGGCAACAAAAAAGAGCAAAATCATTTTTCCTCCGATAAATCCAAACTCAAATCTTACGAAATTTTATATTTCAATTTTCCCTTTTGGTTTAGACTTTTAGCAATATCAATTGTTCTTTCTTGCTTCTTAGTGGACCCTAATATATACAATATTATATTCAATGCACGATGTTTTACTTGTATGCCAATAATTATATCCATTACATCATGTCTAATATTTAACATAAATCAAAATTATGCTAAAGATAATATATTATTTTTTAGAAAAAAAATAGCTTATTTTATATCAAGTAACTTTATAATTAAAATGATATAAAACTGATTGTATAGAGAAATTAAATAAAAAACAGAATAAAAAATGGAATAAATTTCTTTAGAAGTTCATTTTAGTTTATGCATAAATTAAAAAAAATGTAAAAGAATTTATACAAATTAACCTAAATGTAATTTAAAAATAGAAAACATTATTTCAATTTATTTTCTTAGTTTTTCCTTAAAATAGGTAAAACAAACCAAACAAATTCAATAAAAAATGATTGGAAGATAACAAATATTTATTAAAAAAATTCGTCCTACAAATAGATGTTTAAAGAAACAAGTTTTGAGTTCCAACATCGAAGATAGTACTAAGAGTTAAAATAGTGAGACTACAAAAAATGATTGATTTTTTAGACTTTTAAAGTCAACAAATTGAAACGTTTAGCAAAGCATTATATCTTTATAGGTTTGTGTTCCATTTATAATATTATCATCAACATATAGAATCCGATAGAAGGAAAACACTTGTGAAGAGGACTTTTTTTTTTGAAGAGGTTGTTGCATAACATAAACAAACACAAATGCGATCCTTATTTTAAGGTTACCCACGTTGAATTTAGACTCATATGACACATAAATGTAGACTGTAATATATATATATATATATATATATATATATATATATATATATATATATATATATATATATATATATATATATATATATATATTTTTTTTTTTTTTTTTTTTTTTTTTTTTTTTTCTGAAAGTAGGTTCCATATTTAAAAGTTAGGTGAGACAAGCACACTACTGTGGATAGGATCACAATAATTATATTTTTATGTCTTTTAACCATTAAATAATGTATGAATGTATTTAATATGTAATTGGATAGGATAGAGATTATGATACACTAATATCATACGTGTATAGTGCATTCTGTATTTAATATGTATCAAAATTTTTTTACAACTAACTTTTTAAATATAAGTTTTATGACGAATTCATCATATGTTAGTAGGTAGACTAAGTAAATTTGAATGTATTAAAGTTTGTGTTTTTTTTTTCATTAAATTTATTGATTTTTCAACATTGCTTGGGATTTGAATGTCAAACTTGTTGCTACTAGAGGATTTTTCTCGAAATAACTAAACCTTCGTTTTGCCCATGGCTTTTGCACTTTCATGATATTATAAAGTTGCATCTCCCACATGTGCTTACATGTGATAGTTCTTTTTATTTTATAACTGAAGATTTATTTATCTCGTTGATTGGTGAATTTAATAAGTACAAAATGTTCTTACGTACTAGGGTTCAAATGTTTTGAGAGATTTCAAAATTTTAAAAGTCAAATTGTACATTTGGATAATATCTCCGGCTTCTTATGTTAAGCATTTCTTATTTAATTGCACATATTTTTCTTCTTTACACCATTGCACAACAATAACTATATTTTATCAATGAACGTGGCAATCATCACACATTACATTAATCCTCCACCTTATTCTTTGATAAAAAAAAAAAAACATGTTCGAAATTTGAAATAAATAGCCTATAAAATAAGTGGTAGCAGAGTCAAATGTTTCATGTTCTGATTCGAGTAAGTACTTATTTTACCTAAAGTAATGACTTACATGTCAACCCTAAATGTTTTGGATAAAATGTATGGTGTGGTCTCTACCGCACTTAGATTAATTCAATGTTGTCAAATCATCATAAAATGATGATGGAATTAAATTCTGCCTACTTTTGTTGACTACATATATACAAACATCATGCCGACTTGGTTATCACAGAAAGGAAAGAGGATTCACAAATATTTATTTTTATATGACCAAAATTTATTTAATAAGATTTCTTTAATATTAATTGTTTCGGTTGTGGTTTGAAATTATATTTTTTCAAATTTAGTAGTTTTAATGTTTGTCTTTTGTTATTGTTTGTCAACTATTTGATCTATTTGAGAGATTACATGTAAAAAATACTTTAATTTCATTTAACTAGTTTAGTCAAACATAATAAATATTTTATTTTATTTTAATGTAATGTTTTTAAGGATATAAAGCCGTTAAAAGCAATTTTATCAAAAGATAAATCATAAATCATAAAACTGAAAATACAATCTATATTTTTAAAAACATTTATTTCTTATACTTTTGGCTACAACAATTTAAATATTTTAATAAATTTATTTATTATAAATTGTAATTATATTCGTAATTATTTTACCATCGCACGTGATCAAAAATAGATTATAGAATAAAATTAAGATTATATATATTTTTATTCTATGTAAGATGGGAGATTATTTTTCCATTTTATAAAAAAGATACTTATTTTTTCTCATTCAAATATTAAAAATATTATTCTCTATTTTAATTATTATGGCGTGATGTTTGTTAGCAAAACTTTTATATTTACTTTTTTTATAATAATAAAAATTAAGAAAATGGTTAAGATTAAAAAGATAATTAAATAAAAAATTCGGTTAAATTTAAAAGAATAATCATAGAAAAAAAATAAAAATAATCATTTTAATTTAAAAATTTATTTAAAGGATAAATTTAGAAAATAAATGTGAAAATTCTATTTTTTTTTTATCGAAAAATAATATACATATATTTCCTTTATATATATAGACTAATATTTTGACACTGTAATTCATGGAATTATTTTTAAGATTAATGAATTTTGTTTTTTTAAGTAATTGGAAAAAAAATTAAGTTAAAACGTGATCAGAACCTTCTCCTTGAATCCAGTCTGCTTTTATATTATAAAAGAATATAAAAAGTAATTTATTTATTTTTTGAGAAAAAGCTAATTATTTAGTAGTTTCTAATTTTATTTAGTTAAAAATTATATTTTTCACTGTCATGTTATAAAACTATCATGTTATAATACTTTCTTATGTTATAAAACTATCATGTTATAATACTTTCAGAATATCAGAATTATTAAACCTTATAAATATGACATCTCAGAATATTTGGCTTTTTAAAAAATCATTTTTATTATAGAAAAAAATCCAATATATTGTTGAAGAGAATATAAATTAATATAATCATAAGATTTTATCATAAAAACATTTGTATTTGTATATGCAACCGACTGCATATACAAGTCAAAATAGCAATTTGAGAAAGAGAAGCTAAGAAATTTAAAACTTTGAAGTCTGATACTGAGATCCAAAATTATGGTGTATGTCCACAACTCTCACCAAGTCACATGAACGACGAGCTTCCTTAAAGCATGCAGTGCCACCAATGTCATTATCTTCATTGAATGGCCTCTTCACCATCAACCCTTCATTATTTGCTTGGAGAATGGCAAGAAATCGTTTGCAAAGGTTGTTGAAGAGGGTACAACTTCAACAAGTCAAAAGGAAAATGAATTCCATGTCCATGTGAGTTTCTTCAAAATTATGGTAAATAATATTTAAGAACTAAATTTTAAATCTAATTGAATTGTATAAAATCACTTTATAAAGTAATATTTACATTCTTTTATATATATTGAGCTAACATACACAAATTTTTCAAAAGAAAAAATGAATTATTAAATACCATATAATTTCATGTATTAATTATATATCAATAAGTTCAATTTTATCTTTAGAAAAAATACTCTAAAACCTTGCTTATTTAGCAACACATAAGACTATGTAAGATGTATTTAACGAGTAATGAATAATAAGTAAAAAAATTATCTTACGATGAAATTGTGTCGATGGACACTATATTTAACACAAAAAATGTTCATTGTAAATTCATCAAAAAGAAATGAATAGAATAATTTTTTGTTATTAGGCTCACATACATTTAAAAAAAAGTCTATAGATCATGATAGAAATTGTACTGTATGAGCGAACGGTCCTGTTAATAAAGAATATCTAATGAATTGGTCGGTCAAACAATATCAATCGAACTGTTATTCTTAAATCATAATTAAGATTAATAATGATTAATTTAAGTTAAAACACACTTATTATCTGTTAGGTTGAAATTAGGCCAACACTAATTTAAAGTTTGTTGTATTGCATTATGTTTGTAATATTTAATATACATTTATTCATAACTGTTGAATCTTTTCTAATTTAGGATTGAAATATCTTCTTTAGGTAACGTCTTAATATAACCAAACGAAATAAAGAATGAACGATGATCTATACAAAAAGAAGTTAGACAAACAAAATTTAAAAAACTATTAACATTCACCTTATAAACCGAAACAAAAATTAACAATTTTGTAAGACTTTTCAACAATAATGATATCAAGATATACACACTCATTAAGTACGAAAGATCATTTGAACTGAATATATATTATTAAACCGCATTAGGCACTAAACCAATTTCCATATTAGTATAAGCTAAAAGAAATGATTATAAAATAAGTAAAAATTCTAAAGTAAGCATTATTAATTTATCATGTGAGTTATACTTCGTCTACTAGTCCTTTCAAGAACATTATAAAAAGACATCTCACCTAAAGAGGAACATTATAAAAAGACATCTCACATCAGGAGAAGACATAATGAACATAAAAAAAATCTTAATTTTATAAATCAATCGGTAACAACTTCTAAGTTGCACCCTTTTTACTGCGTTTCGAATTATATTTTAAAGGCTGATTTAATTCACAATCTTCTTTGAAATTCAATAATAAAAAAAAAGGGTTTTAGTTTTCAACTTACGAAATAATTAAATTGACTTTTCTTTATAACTTTAAAAGGTCAACATAACACTTCTAGAAGCAAAAAGATCAAAATGAATTCTTCAAAAGGACTAAAAGGGAATATTAATTAACCTTAAAAGTGACATTAAATTTTATCTAATAAATTATAAAATTTAGCAGGTTATAACTAGAAAGATTTTCCATCTTTCAATCAATTACTTCCAAATGTGATTGAGAAAAAGATCAATTTCAATACATAGTTAAGCAGTAATGGCACCAATAAGAATCATCCTCTCTCTTTATCTTTGTTCCCTCTTTTCTCAAAGGCAAACGGCATTGCATGTGATTCTTAGAAGAAAAACATCATAAAAAAAATAAGGATTTCCATGATTCTTTGCATGTGAAGTACCATAGTGGGCATTGCAAGTTGCAACAACTAAACAACAAAACATTCTGGTTGTACCTTCGTTGTTATTCACTGCCATGATATGTAAACGTACCCACTTAATCATGTGGTATTTTTTTTTAATTTTTATTAATAACTTATAATTGAAATCACAACTTGAATTAACAGTACTTTATCAAATCACTTTGAATTTCTTGTCCATTTTTGCCTCCAGAGTGTCGTATTTGTTTGTTTAATTATTCAAAATAGTGTCACATATTATTCTTCGTTGTCTCAAGTGATTCATGTGATTTTGGAGTACTTGGTTACCTTTAAAGCTATCATATGGTATGAAACATAAATAACTTATATAAGTTTTCATGCATGTAAAAACAAATTTGTTCGTTTCATTGAGTAAATTTGGCTGATTTTGAATAATTTAAATATCTTTCATATTCGTATGAACCAACTTTTAAAATTAGTATGTAGTCAAACATTAGACATCTAAATACCTAGATAATGTGAGAAATGCTTTAATAAATGCATGCAAGCTTCTTCTTTTTTTTAGTAAAGAATTAATCAATAAAAAATATAGTAGAGTATTTGAGAGGTGTTCTAACCCTTTTACAAAAAAGAAGATAGCCTTATATAAGGGATTCAAGAAGGCTAAATTATGAGCCTCAACAAAAAAATATTGAATAGGATGACCAAACTATTGTCTACGGATAAAAAAAAAAGTGTAGAGGGGTTAGTATCACAACTTCCAAAAAAAATTTAAACCCATTATCCACCCTGAATACAATACATAACGATATACATCTCCAAAGTACAAAGAGGACAAAGTTATCTTATAAATAAAGAACCCTTAAATGATCTTTTTATTAAAAATCACATTTTTATTAAATACTTTTAATTTAGGGTTAGAGTTGGTTTAAATATAATGAAAAATTTTAAAAGTGGACAGTAACACTATCAGTTTAAAATTTTAAGAGATTAAAAAGTTTAGAGTAACATCATTACTTTATCTTATTTTTAAGCTCTTAAACTTTTAAATCAACAGTGTCAGTTCTAATTCTTAAAATTTTTATTATAATTTTAAACCATTTGTAATCATAAATCAAATATTTAATAAAATATGAATTTTAATAAATATATTAATATAATATTTATATAAAAATTAAATTTGGTCTCAAAATATGACAAAATTTTTCTATTTAAACTAAGATTAAATTAAATAAAATAACAAATATAGACATCAAATTGAATATATTCTTTTAAAATATAAAAATTATTTAAAAAAATAAAATAAAAAAAGTAACATAAAAAACACGATCCACCTATACTATTTAATGTTCATTAATTATTTAAATTACGTTAAAAGATCAAATTAAATAAATTAACGATGGCCAAACTGAAAAAGAAAATATTAATACTAAAGTAAATAAATAAGGCGAAAATAGAAACGAAATTAATATTTAACCCTTTACTTTATTAATTTATCATTATTTGACCGATAATCTAGTATTTATAATTTTGGTTTAATTTTCAACTTACGAAATATTTAGTTTAATTTTATTTTGACAATGATATTGAAAATACCTCGTAAATACTAAAGCTAGAGAAATACTATGATAATTAATATTTCGTTTCCACAAACATAGTAAATAGGTATTATATGTTTTAAATTAATCTGATTTGGTGGAAGATATATAAAACAAAAAGGTATGACCAAAAAGGTTTTTTTCATCAAAGATTGTCCCAATTCTTTAATCCTTACTTTAATATATTAACTACTTTTGTCAAACTCTTTGGTTTCAGGATAACTAATATGTGGTAATATCACTTGACACCTGTATTGTAAATTAATAGTAATAAATAAGCATCTAAAACTAAACTTTATCTTTCTTGGAACTCCTATTACAGATTATAAATAATGAGTACACTGAACACAGAATTATATATATATAAAGTTGACTATACATATCTACTTAAATAAATTACATGTTTAGCTGTAATTAAAGCATAATTAAAAAGTATGAGATATTAATGAAGTTGAAAAGTGTTGTTTGGATTAGAAGGTACACGTGAAAAAGAGTAATTGGATGAATATGAGAAAATGAAAAGCAGATTATAATGTTATTTGGTTTGAGGCAAGAATTAAGGGATTTGAAGAGAGGAGTTAAGAGATTTGAGGAAAAATTTTGTATTGATATACTTAAAGAAATATTTTAATTGATAAAAGAAAATCATTATTATTTTACTGTAGAATTTGATATAAATTTAAATTTAAGTAGTGAAAATTATATTAAAATATATTAAAATGGTTATTGATAAAGAAAATTAAAATTAAAAAAATAAAATTATAAATTATAAAAGGAATTTATAAGAATAAATTTCAAATATATTATTTTAAATAATAATTTGTATATTATTATTTTATATTATCGGTAATAAAAATATATTAAATTTGACATAGTAATAATAAAAATTGTCCACATTATTAATAGTAAATTGAAATAAGTTTTCAAAGTACAATTTACTAATATGAACCCAATAAATTAAATTTAACAATTTTGGAAAGTTATTTAATGCAATGTAAATGTATCAATTCCATCTTTCAAATTTTTCAAGTTTTGTCGAATATTGTTTCACAAAAAAATGTCAAATTGGGAAGACTATCCTAGATATTAATTATGCTCATAATTTGTGTAATCTTGACATATTCATTCGAGACTCCATTTGACTATATTGTTTGCTCAAAAAAGAGCCACAAGTGCAAACATTTTCCTTCCACAGCAAAAACACACTAGTAGGAACTCCCCTAACCAAATAACCATCAACCTAGATGCGACTTTGTTGTGAACGAGGAGCACCAACCACTCACGAACACTAACCATGACCAAGAACCTGGACACTGAAGCAACACCAACAACAAACCTTAAAAAAAACACCAAAAACAAATATATCACACATTAAAAACATTATTCCACACACATTAAAAACATTATTCCACAAACATTTTGATGAACCCACAAAGGAAATAACCAATTTGAGGATACATTTCATTATAGTGGAATCAATTTCATTATCAACAAATATGAAGGGAATCGATTATACCCTCCTTGCAACGACAAAAATCACATAATCAATTCCAACATCTCATAAACAAATTCTAACACCTCAAGAATTGATTCAGCCAAGTCAATAATTGATTCGAACACTAATACAATCAATTTCATCACTCCCATAATCGATTCTCTTGCCATTTTAACATGTCAAGAATCGAGTCTAGCTCTTATTTTACACACCAAGAATTGATTTTATGCTTACACCACTACACACAAAATCCATTCCATCTCCCTCTTACATAGCGAAGAATTGATTCTCTCTCCCAATAATTAATTCCAACCCACTTGCATTCACCCAAACACGAAACCCAACATTCCTATTCCCAATAGGAAATGCATTCCCACTATGGTTGAGCAGTAAGACCTACAACACTAAAACACACAACAACACCAATTCTCACCTCACTGGAATCCAACACTTCTCTTCGACTTCACTTCTCAACGTAGCTAACTTAGATATGGGACTTTACTATGCCAAATAAATACATCAAACCTTCACATTCATGGCATTTTAATAGAACCACCAACCTGTCTTTCTCCCTCTATGGTCAAAGACTCAGAAATATTAGAAGAATTTGAACTATGTGTGTTGGGAATCTCATTGTACCCATGTAAGAATTTTGAGTATATTCTGGAAAGAACCTTATTTCAAAGTAAATCCAAATTAATCTCTCCCTCTCTCATGCAAATATTCGCTCTCAAATTCACACAAAACCATGAAAACAAACGTGAGGACGGATGACAAATTCATTCTCACACTTTCACTGCAACAATGTGGCACGTGGAAACAAATATAAGCTAAGAGTTAAAAAGATTAAGAGCCTATCCTAAAGTTCAAATCTTAGAATTATTATTTGACAACAATATTAATGGTATTTGTAGAGAGGTATATTTTGCAAGATTTACATCATTGCATTGATAAGAAAAAAGAAGATAAAGTTAGAAAAATTTTGAAATTAGAATCGCAAATTAAAGTTGATTTTCCTTAGCATTGTTGTCTTGGTTTAGCATGGGAATAATGGAGTCTGATCCTTTGAAAAAGTTGTTTGTCATATTTTGTGAAGCATGAAAAATGTGATAGGAGAAATTATCCTTGCCACTAAAAGGTATTTTTGGAGCCATTGTGGAACCAAAAGTTACTTTTAGCAATGGTCCCTAGCATAGAAATTTTATTATTTCAAATAAATATCAATATTGCATTTTCATTCAATGAGTAGATAAAAAAAAGATATTGTTTAGAAAAGAAGACTAAAATGTTTGAACAAGTACCAATTAACAATTTTGGTCTATTCTTCTGGCTTTGGCAATTTCATGAAATTTATTGATTGGTTTAGAGCCTTAGAGTTATTGTGTCAAGTCAACTTAGAAATTAAGTGATATTAATTAAGTAAACAAGGTTTTCAAAATTAATTGAATTAATTAATCATTTAAAGCGAAATTGTTTTTTTGTAAATTTAAGATTAGCTTTTGTATCCTAAAATGAAGTAAGCATAATTGAAATACTTAAAAAAAATGATTAAATATGGTATTGAGTTTTAGAAAGGCCTAATGGGTATCTTTCCGTATACTTGTATGTCGTTTAAATGGTTCAAAAGGTTGGTAAAAAATAAATAAAATATATTTGTACACCTTAAAAACTAAAATTGACTCTAAAGTAAACCCTTTGATCATGAAAAAATGTTTTAAGTGTTGGAAATACATCCCTCTTTAAATAAGAGATGTAATTTTTATGCATTGAAATTAATAAATAGTTTATTCCAAATTCTTGGAGTATTCTTTTTAATCTTGAAGAGATGTATATTTATCAAGTATTCGTAATAAACAGAGGTATTGAGAGAATTGGAAACATTTAAAGAGTAGTTGAGTAATTTAATTAGTAAATTAAAAACTAGTAGTAAATTGAATATCATTTGAGAGAAAAAAGAGTTTCCATCATTTCTTGGTAAGTCATCTAAACAGTGATTTTGTGTGTTATCCTCTTGATTTGTAATCCTATTTTTATAGTGAAGATCTTATGTTGGTTTATTCTCGTAATTTTTCTTTCTCACATTAGTAGGTTTTCTACGTTAAAATATTGAATTATTTTATTATTTTATACTTTTTTTCTCTCAAAACCTATTCTAAGTTATAAAGAGGAAATGTTTTCCGCTTCAGCTCAATTACCAATCCTAAGTCCCACAATAAAATAATAAGACTTAAGATGCATACATATGTCAAATGTTTCATAATAACTCAAATAACATGAAGTTCATTATTTGATACATGATTTAAAATTTGTTTGTAGCAATGATGTGAATTAAAAAGAAGTAAACAAACAATACTTATATTGGAATGGATTGAAGTTTTCACTTATCATAAAAGTTTGAAGTATTTTTCTTATCACAAAGAACTAAGCATGAGACAACATAAATGGATGAAATTTCTTGAGGAACATGACTATAAGTTGCAGTATTACTTTGGGAAAGCATTGTGACAAATGCTTTGAGACAAAAATCTCTCCATGCATTATTTATGATTATAATGAAGGAATAAGATTTCATAGAATCATTCAAAGAGACTTGAACTTAATTGTAGAATTAAGATCTTATATTATATGCCTAGGAATCATAAAATTCTCAAGTGAATTTTTGGAAGAAACAAAGGAAGTTAAAGAAAGAGGCCAATTTTTGCAAGAAAAGTCGAAAACAAGATAAAAGGAAAGGAATATAAATTCTGCAAGGATTGTAGTAAAATAGTCAATTTTAGAGATAAAGTTTGCATACTACAGGACAATATATGAAAAAATTAATGTTTAAGGAAACTCATAAGAGTACTTTAAGTATTTATCCAAGTACCACAAAGATATATCAAGACTTCAAAAAAATGAGGTTTTATTGTTATTTTTGCCCTTTTATGTATATTAATAGATCAGACATAGATTTGAGAAACGTAAGTCTACATCTATTATTTTAGCAGATATAAATGTATGTATTGTCTTAACTAATAAATGTAAATTTTTCACATAATTAAAAAAAAATACACAAAATGAATCCGATTACATTAATTAATGTTTATTTATTGCTAGTAATGAGTTATTGTTTAGCTAAAGTGTAAAGATTTTTCAAAATTATTGACCATTCCAACATATCAATCAATAACGTTATCTGCTAGTTCAATTTTTTCATCCAAACCAAAAGTTGAATCTAAATAGTATTAATACAACAAATTAAAACTATGAGGAATAAATGAAATAAAATTTATAAAATTTAAAATTAACAAAAAAATTTAACTGCGTTCCGTAAACCACCGTGACAAGAGACCTCTATAGCGGCAGAACCACCATGAGCGGTGGCGACAGGCGGAGAAAGTGTTGCCTGTTGCTTACTTCTCCACCGCCAGTGGCGGTGGTTGCGCATCTGATGCCGCCTTCCACGGTGCAGTATCAAATGGGCAACTTCTTACATCATTCATTTGCTTTTACAAGTGACGTAAAAAAAGTAATTTTTACATGAGCTGAACAAAATATTACGCATACTTTAAATTTGGTATAAAATTAAATAAGTAATAAAATCCATTCAAATAGTATCAGTGAATTGACATATTTCTTTAATAAAAATGGTTTTCCTAAGAGAGAGAAAAAAAGCTCTTTTATATGAGAATTTGAAGAGATAAAACTTATACATGAGAAAGAAAAAACCAACCTTCTATCTCTGTACAGGAATCAATATCCAGAACTATTATCCATAAAAAATATATCATACTTTTTTCTTTTGTGTCTCTCTCAATTACGTTACTCATTCTAGTTCACACTCTTCTCTTCTATTTTTATCACTTTTTTTATTTTTAAAGTATGTTATATAAAAAGTTTATATGAATAAAACTTGTACATTTTCAAATGCAGTTTTATTTCACTGAAACAAAAATAGACTTAATGTGCTCTATAAGCCGACCAAGTTGACTTGTCGACTTTTGCACTGTTCTAATAAACTTTGTGGACCCCTATAGAATTAAATCCAGTACTTTTTTTTAACACTTTCTTTTAAAATTACCACGGTCTATTTATATATATATATATATATATATATATATATATATATATATATTTTTAAATAATATTTTATATTTCTTTGAAATTAAAACTAGATAAAAATTGAAAAAAAATTATAATATATTGATAATTTTATTTAAGCATACAACCTGATGAAAACTTCATTATATATTTATATTATTATTATTATTTTTAAATGGGAATGAGAGAGATGCATCACTCACAATATATCTAAGTTTTAAAAGAAAATTGAAATGAAGCTGTCATTGTGAGAGACTAGGGCCATGTTTAGAAATAGTTCATGAAAATGAAACACTCATAATTCACCTTTTAACAAGCCTACGTAATGGTAATTTTCTGTTTTGGTTTTATTATCTCATATATCAAATTTAAAGGCATGGATTAAAAAGGTTAAAATAAAAAATAAATTATATTTACTGTGAAAATTTACTGATATAACATATGGTTAAAAAAAATTAAAACATCATTGCAAATCATTCAACAAAGTTTTTAACAATTAAGAACATTATAAAAGACACTTTTTTTATGGTTTGTATTTAAGAGAAGAATTTATTTAAACTTTTTACCATTTTGGCAAGTCCATTTTTGTTAACGTATCTTGCATGCCAGATTGATTATTGTCTTTATCCTTCATATTTATTTATTTTTTCTGTGGTGAGAAAAAGAATTGATCTTTAATATTAGAAAAGAGAGAAGTGAAAAGAAAAAGAAAAGCATTTTGACTCCATTATTAGTGTCCAAACTCGTCATCATAACATTTTTGTTCCATTATAAATACACTACCCATTGCAGTCTCTTCTCTCCGTATCTCAAACTCAACACACACAACCTTTGCTCAAACAAAAAACACCAACGTTGTTCTTCCTCTTTCGCTTCTTCTTTTCTCTTCCCATGGAAGGAGGTGTGCCTGAGGCTGATATCTCAGCTTTCAGAGAATGTTTATCTCTTTCATGGAAAAACCCTTACGTTCTTCGCCTTGCTTTCTCTGCTGGAATCGGTGGTCTTCTCTTTGGTTATGACACTGGTAAATAACAGAAAAAGGAAAAAAAAAAATCCAACTTACCATACTCCATTTTTAACCATTTTCTCCTCTCTCTCTCCAAAAAAAAAAACATAAAAAATCTTGTTTTGTTTTTCCAGTTTCGTGTAATGAAACAACCCTTTCCTCTGTTTCTCACCATTCCCACTTTCATCTGCAAGCTTTTCTGAGTTCTAACCACAAAATCACTCATTTATTATGTTGGAAACTGCTGTATATTGCTTCTGGATCATATTAATTATGATAGATTAGTATATTTCAAAAGGGTGCATGAGTTTATTTTTATGATATGATTAATATATTTACATAAGCAGATAATAATATGATTAGTGTTGTTATAATGGTTTGTTTGTAATTGGGTTGATGATTGTAAGTGCAGGAGTTATATCTGGGGCTCTGTTGTATATCAGAGATGAATTCAAAGAAGTGGATAGAAAAACTTGGCTTCAGGTAATATTAATCTTTGATGCAGTTTCAGTCTTTCAATGAATTCAAAATTCTTGTGACTCCAAACCTACTTTCATGGACTTTAATGCCCTTTCTTACATCTTCTCTGTTCTCAGCCACCAACTTGCACAAAAAACAAACTCATCTTTTTCTATGTTTCAAACACTCATACTATTATAATCCACATATTCCATATTTTTACACACATGAGAAATAATAAATATATCTTTTTACATATAATTTTTATTAAAATAGCTTCCTCTTTTCAAGAAATATTCTCAATTTTAAATAAAATAATTATGATGGTCGTAATTAAGAAAAAAAAAGTATTTCGTCATTTATTTTTGGGCAGATTAAAGAGATTAAAACACTAACTAGTTTAGGAAGAAGATGAAAGTTTGTATTTGATAATCACTTGTCGTTTTTACTAATTTTGAGGTAAGTTTTCGTTTTGCCGTATTTAAATTGAAATTTTATTAAAAAGTAAATATTTTTGCCACCAGAGTTAACACAGAAAATCGATCCAGTATTTGGTAGTAAAGTTTTATTTATTTTTTCTATTTTTCATATTTTATTCATAATTTACTGGGAGTGTGAAAACCATGACTTGGTTTCTCAGTGATATATTTTTCTTATTATCTTTAAAGATAAATCTTAACTTAGCACGAATTAAGGGTTTTTTTTCAAGATAATATTATTTAATGTTCGTTCAAGAACTTTTGAATTCCATGATCCCGATTCACGGGATGAGATCCAGTTAATTAAATTAACTATTATTTAATATTATTAAAGTAACCCAGTTTTTTTATTCCCATAATTAACATTGCCCTTGCGTATATCTAAGCCCTGAATTCGGTTAATGCTTGTTTTAAGCTTTATTTGCACATTAAATGAACTGCCGTCATGGATTTGTTCCTTTCACGTTAGGATGCTTTGGAAAATGAACCTACCACAAACCAAATACATGGTCTGTGTTAATCACACTGTAAAATATGAAATAAATGCAATTTATAGTTATAAAAATCTAATTTTAAAATATCATTTTATGATGGGTGATGTTTAATTAATGAAAACCTTTCATTTTTACAACAGTACTCTTTTACTTGATTGATAGAGTAAAATAGAAAAGCAATATTTCTGGAGATGCGTGCGTATGAATAAATGTTTTTTCATATATTATAATACAAAATAATAATAATAATAAATTGAAAAAGGGTATGATCACCTGAAAAGTTGACATGTGTCTCGTGTCACAATCATGTGTTAGCTGAAGAAATGTTCCGTTGGTCCCGTTGGGGTGTTGGCCAACAAAGCAAAATCGAGCACCAGCTACAGCAACCACTGAAAATCCCCCAAATCCATATTCTTAATCCAGCGTAATCAATCATCAAACAGTTAATTAAGAGAAGGAAGTAACTTGTGGTTCACTTTAATTCTAATTTAGTTCCATTCTTTAATTACTACTAAATGGCCTCTTATCTGTGATAAAGGTCAGATTTTTGTAATTTTTTTTTCAATTTTACTTTTTTCATCTAACTGTTTGAGTTCAATTTCATGTAGTATGTGTCAATGAATTGGAATTGTGAGTAAATTACAATTGGGGTGCCACAAATCTGAAACTGTGGTTCTTTGCTGTGAAAGAAATTTATGGTGATGTGTGACTTTTGGTATTCTCATTTTGTGTGAATTGTAAAAAATCTCAGGAAGCCATAGTGAGTACTGCAATTGCTGGAGCAATCATCGGGGCTTCAGTTGGAGGATGGATCAACGATCGATTTGGAAGAAAGAAAGGAATTGTTCTAGCAGATATCCTCTTTTTTGTTGGGTCTGCTATTATGGCTGCTGCGAAAAGCCCAGCTGTTCTCATTGTGGGTCGTGTGTTCGTTGGCATTGGTGTTGGTATGGCTTCAATGGCATCGCCCCTCTACATTTCAGAGGCTTCACCAACCCGAGTAAGAGGAGCCCTTGTGAGTCTCAACAGTTTTCTCATCACTGGAGGACAGTTCCTTTCATACCTCATCAACTTGGCCTTCACCAAGGTGGGAGAAACTGTGCTGTCACTTTTCACTTTCTTACAAATTTTTCAGACATGCCTGATCTATGTTGGTGTTCATTAAATGGTTTTTTTTCATGGATGCGATTCCCCGAGTGTCTCTGAAGCTGTTCTCTAATCAAAATTTATAGTTTAACCACTGAATCCATGGGGTAAAGAGGGTATACTAGGGTGAAACTTTTCTGATACTGATTGAAAAATAGTAATAAACACATATAAGGAAGGGCATCCAAGTTTTTGTCATGTATCTCTCCTTATTGATAGTGTTAGATGGGCATTAGCTATTTAATGTTTACTAGGAAAGAAATTGAACATACATGAGAGAATCCATTTCCATTTGCATACAGAAGGTTGGTTTTAAAATTAAAATGTGGTGGATCATTGAACTTTTCTCTGGGTGTTCTTTTGTTCATCTAGTGTATGGTAAATGAGTTTGTTCATGTTTTTGTCATTCAGGCACCAGGGACATGGAGGTGGATGTTAGGGGTAGCAGCAGCACCAGCTTTGGTTCAAGTTGTATTAATGTTGACACTCCCAGAATCACCTCGTTGGCTGTACCGAAAGGTCGGATCATCATCGTTGATCAATTTTCATTGATACGTGAAACTGTAATTCTTAATTTTTGTTACATTTTTGTTCCCACAGGGTAGGGAAGAGGAGGCAAAAGCAATTCTGAAAAAGATTTACCCGCCTAGCGAAGTTGAAAGTGAAATTCAGGCTTTGAAGGAATCAGTTGATATGGAAATTAAGGAATCATCAGAGAATGTCAGCTTGATCAAACTGTTGAGAACCCCAGCTGTGAGAAGAGGTTTATATGCAGGCATGGGTCTTCTAATCTTCCAGCAGTTTGTGGGGATCAACACTGTGATGTACTACAGCCCCACCATTGTTCAGTTAGCTGGTTTTGCATCTAACAGAACAGCACTGCTTCTGTCACTCATCATAGCTGGTCTGAATGCATTTGGTTCAATTGTGAGTATATACTTTATTGACAAGACTGGGAGGAAAAAGCTTGCTCTGATCAGTTTGTGTGGAGTTGTGTTCTCCCTGGCTATGCTAACTGTCTCTTTTCGAGAAAGTGAAATTCATGCTCCAATGGTGAGTGCCATTGGAACCTCTCAGTTCAACAACACATGTCCTGATTACAAAGCAGCTCTGAACCCTAATGAATGGAGTTGCATGACATGCCTAAAGGCTTCACCGTCTTGTGGTTTTTGTGCTGCCGATGACAAGGTACAAATCCATTCCACCCTTTTTCATTTTGCCAACACCATGTTTCGATTTTGCGGTTCACAAAACTCTTACCAATTACTGGGAGGGAAGGGCTAGAAAACAAGTTATTTCAAGACCACACATAATTCATATGGCTGGATTTTGCATGTCTAGTTATTACTGTCAATTATTGGGAGGGAAAGCAATGAAACAAGTTCTTTCAATTCCAAATGTTGACAATAATTTTGCATTTTATATCCATTGACACCAATTTCTGTTAAACTTGCAGCTTTTACCCGGGGCATGTCTGATCTCCAATGCTATCACAAAGAATTTGTGTGGCAGTGATCATAGGGCATGGTACACTAGGGGGTGTCCTAGCAAATATGGTTGGACCGCCTTAGTAGGCCTTGCTCTTTACATAATTTTCTTCTCACCTGGGATGGGAACTGTTCCATGGGTTGTGAACTCTGAAATCTATCCCTTGAGGTACAGAGGAATCTGTGGAGGAATGGCATCAACAACTGTTTGGATTTCCAACCTCATTGTTTCAGAATCCTTTTTGTCCTTGACAGAAGCTATTGGGACAGCGTGGACATTCATGATGTTTGGAATTGTAGCCGTTGTGGCCATTTTCTTTGTCGTTATATATGTACCTGAGACCAAAGGGGTTCCAATGGAAGAAGTGGAGAAGATGCTGGAACAAAGATCATTGCAGTTTAAGTTTTGGCAGAAGAGATATTCTGGCACTGAGAAGCACTGACTCAAGCAAGAACAAAGAACCTTGTTTGAGTCATGTTTAGTTGTTGTAGCTTTAAATAGTGAATTAAGTGGCTTGTGAAATATGGTATTGACAATGGTTTCTTTGGGTAAGATTTGTGATAGTTAGAATTTTAGCCCTAATGTGTATGTAGTTGATTAGCTGGGTTGCTGAAAATCCTTGTGAGATCCCTAGAGGATTGATATTAAGTTCTTCTTTGTGAACTAATAAAAAATATTAAATTATTATCTATTGCTTTACATTTTCTTGAAACTTATTCAATATAAAGAATTTGATCTTCTAACGTAACCATCTTCTATTTGGCTTCTTTTTTCTTCTTTACACCAGCTAATGGTAACAACACAAGAAAACGTTTGAGAAAGTATTTTTCTGTAGCTTCTTGCAGTCCCTTTGAATTTTGCACTGCTCTGAATTCATATTATGATAAATAGGAGAAAACGTTTTTTTTTATTAAAATTAATACAAGATTCTGGTATTGGTGGAAGTTAAATAATGAAATTCACATAATAAAAATTAATCTGTCGAAAAGTTAATATTAGAAAAAGTGTATATTTTATTAGCATACTCGAATCTGGACAAATTTAAGTTGCAAGTGTATCTTCATGGACAATTCAGTGTGTGGGTCAAATTTAAAGGATTTGATACTTGGTGGGCATCCACCCGTTGGTGATGATTTCTAATGAATTCGTAACTTCAATAACGTATTAAAATTATAAAGCTTGGATTGATGCTAGACAAAAGGAACGCATAGCACAATTATACAAGTCACATAACACGTTTTTTATATTGTGCTCCATTTATTGATTAATGCAAACTAGAAATATAAAAATATGTCCTACTGTATTTTTTGTATTTAATTTATTAGAAAAAGGCATGGGTGATAGTTAGAGCTGGTCCAGTTTACAGGATTTCGTCGTCTTCATGAGTTTGAGTAAAAAAAAAAGTCTATAAGACCAAAAATTTCACATAATTAAAAGTTCACATATCAAATCCCAACAAAAAGCCTTATGGCGCAGGCTAATCTACGAGCCAACTTTTAAAGTAAAAAGTTTATTTCAAAATAAAATATTTAAATGATCTTCATAAAAATATTTAATTCAAATTTAAACTCAAGTAAAGTTAAATAGGACTTTAAGTTAATCTAAGATGTTTCAAGTTGTTTGCCATGAACTAAACAAATCATGTCTAAATTCTGTTAAGATAAATTATGTCTACTTTAAACTTAATTCAAGTTGAGTTAGATCTATCTCATTTAAGTCAATTTGGATTCATGTTAAATCGGGTTGAATCAGATCAAATCAAGTCAAAACTCGTATTAATCCTGAAACATGTCAAGTTCATGTTGAATATTATTAAAAAAGACTTCTAAGAGTATATTGGGCCGAATATAGTTGATTTCGTATTAGATTGAGTTCACTTAATTCACTTTAAGTTAAGTCTAATTAATTTCACAACACATTAAATTAAATTAGGTCTCCTTAAGCTAAATTAGTTAGATACATCTTAATTAAATTATGTCAAATCCAATCCACCTGTAGAATTGAACTAGTCGAATTTAACTTAATTTAACTTAATTAAAATCAAATTGAATCAGATTCACACTGCGTGAATTAAGTAAGTCTAATAAGATAATCAAATTCATTTTCAACCATCAGCTTATAGAGTAGGATGACTATAAAAGGGGTGTGTACTCCTATCATTTATTGGGAGGGAAAGGACAAGAAAACAAGTTATTTCAATTCCAATTGTTGTCAGTAATATACATTTAATTTTACATATTATATTTATTAATAGCGTCCAGAACTATTTGGATTTTCAACCTTACGCTTTCGAATCCCTTTCGTACTAGACAGAAGCCATTGGCACAACATGGACATTGATGATGTTTGGAATTGTGGTTATTGTGTCAATTTTCTTCTGTCATTGGTTTTGTAGCCGAGACCAAAGGATGGAATAATAAGAAGTCTCGTTGTTGAATGAGAAAAACAATGCTTTGAAGTGTGGCTCATATTACTTGAAAACAGCATCACATCATATATTAGCCCCAAAATCAAATACAAAATCCTTATCCAACAAGACAAACCTCATACTGCTTAACCTCCACTCACTAAGTCAAAGAATTAGCAAGTAGCAAACACCTTCATCAAATAATTTCAAAAAATCACATCACACTCACCTATTACGGTATTTAATTATGAAGTTTTTTATGCCATATTATTTCTATTCTAAAATCTTAAAATAATAAATATTTTTAATCGGTTTTTACTGCCTATCAAAAAATAATATATAGATTTTTAATCCTAAACAATAGAATAATGATTTCGTAACTTATTTTCATCTATGTAAGCTTAAATGTACACCAATTTTCTACCAATTACTTGCTATCACCAACCTTACTCTCCAAATTTTCTTTTTATTTTTTTCATCTCTGAAATTTCAGCCGAAGCTCCTTCTACTATTACTAGCTTCTTCCATTTGTGTGCTCTAGTTTATGCATCTATCACAAACAAAAACCTAATAATGATTAATTAACACTGTTCAATTTGCTTTATATATTTAATCCTTAATTTTAAATTCATTAAATCTTAAAAGTACACTATAAGCACTTCTCGGTACACTATATATTTGCTCTTAATTATTTCTGTATGATACAATAGATCACTGCATTCGGTTCATGAGTTTATTCTTTTTGCTACCAGCATTCTTGGTAAAGACCAAATAAATAAATAAATAATCTATAAATATTTACCTTGCATTCCATGAATTATTTATTAGGTTTTATATTTATATATCTTGTTAATTAGGAAACATTTTCATATATATTTTGTATTATATAATTCAGAATATATTTTTAAATTACGTATGAATTTAAATTTGTATAATTTTTAGTATGTTTTCAAATTTTACCATAAAAAAAATATAAAGCACGAACATTTTAAGCTTTTTAACAATTTATGGGAGAAACTGTGAAGTGCAAAAAGTAATTGGCAAAGCTAAAACCCTAAAATGGCCCAACCCAATAATTTGTAGCTTGGGCTGCCTATCTGTGAAACGGAATAGAGAAAGAAACCGAGAGTGGTGGGAACGCAGAGAACTCCAAATACATAACGAAGAACTCAACGCCAACACCCAAACCACACAGAAACTTGATACATAGAGAATCTGAAACAGAGAGCATTGTCTGAGGTCATCGTAGACGGTCGGATGTGATGCAGAAGTAGTTGTCATATGGTTTAAGTACGTTTTCCTTCATTATACATATATGGCTGCAATCCACTTTTGATCTTAGATTAAATGTAGATAATATAGTAGTTTACTTTAATTATGATATGATATTCTTTTCAGGTCTTAATGTCTAAACGATCATGAATAGGTTGTTAGTACCTGTTTAGGCTAGAATAATTTTTGTTTTTTGCTCACTGGGAATCCTTATGTCAAGAATGCATGTCTTGAAAACTTGTTGTACTCGTTTCATTGGTTTTTTCATTCACACTTGCCAATCAACTTTGTCTATGGCTAACGTCATTATTCTTATTTCTAATAACGTCGTAATTATTGCCGCACACCTTTCAATTCAAGTGACCAACTTTCGAGCATGAGAATACTGTTTTTATGTGTGTAATTTCGTATAGTCTTATTGTATGAAATTCTTGAAGTTGGGTACACATTTTCACAAGGGCGTAAATTGTTTGTTGGAAAGTCTTATGGATCAAATTCTGTTTCGAAGACTTTACTTTAACATTCATTGTTATGTGACTGATATATTTGATGTTTTTGATTAACATAGACGTGCTTTTTTCTTCTTTGGGAAATTTAATTTGTAGTAATATGCCATTACCACCCTAAATTGACTTCTTTATGTGGTCAATTATTTCAGCAATAATTACAGTTATACTCACGCAGCAATAATTCCAGGAAAAATACACCAATTTTAAGAAAATGTTTATTTAGGTAATTTACAGATTATAATTTGTACATAATGATATACGGATCTGACCTATGGATTTTGATCTGTGTGTACTCAGTTACTTACGGATTTAGACTGTACGTAATTACATATGCCTAGTTTTATATCTGTTGCAAGAATGGCTGTCGAGGGAGACAATTTAATAGTTCAGGTTCATCGAAAATCAAGTTTATCATTTATTTGAGCACAAGAAGATTTGAAATTTAAGGAGTATTAAGATAGTCTTGGTGCATGAATACAAAGAAAGCAACTGAAAAAGCTACAGCATAATCTCAATAGTGACTTTATTATCTATATCCTCCACTGATCCAATCAAAACCCTCCAATTATCATTCACTATTCTTGTGTAATATCTAATCTAATCTAATCTGCATGTTCTTTTTTCTTAAGCAACCTAATTAATCTCTTATACTTATGGTTACTAAATACCAGATATTGTTGATGAAGAGGGACTTCAACAGGTTATATTTGATAGATAAACTACTGTTACGGAATATGAAAGTGGAAGAGGTGAATCAATGTCAGATTCAAGAGTGGTATCCAAAGTTAAATATATGCCCTATGTCTAGACTCAATTTCAAGGTCCAAATTCATGCACACAGAAACAAACATAGGCAACAATGTTATCTCAAAATCTATGCTCTATATTTAGACTCGCAATTTCAAGGTCCAAATTCATGCACACAGCAACAAACATAGGCAACAATGTTATCTCGAAATCACATCTTTTGGCCCCGGAGACCCAAGATTCTCTCACAACCCATTTGGAATATTTGTTCCGGGCTTGTTCAGATGCTTCTTTGCTTCAACAAGTTAGACAAGTCCACACTCAAGTCGTTGTTGGTGGTATGAATGATATTTGCTCACTGAGTTCCAGAATTTTGGGCCTGTATGTTCTTTGTGTTAGAATCAAGGATGCAGGAAACTTGTTCTTCAGGCTTGAACTGTGCCACGCTCTTCCCTGGAATTGGATGATAAGAGGGCTTTACATGTTGGAGTGGTTTGATTTTGCTTTGTTGTTTTACTTCAAGATGTTGGGTAGTAAAGTTTCACCTGACAAATACACATTCCCTTATGTGATTAAAGCTTGTGGTGGTTTGAATAATGTGCCGTTGTGTATGGTGATTCATAACATGGCTCGATTGATGGGATTTCATGTGGACTTGTTTGTCGGTAGTGCTTTGATCAAGTTGTATGCAGACAATGGTTATATTCATGATGCACGACTTGTGTTTGATGAATTGCCCCAGAGAGACACCATTTTGTGGAATGTGATGCTTCATGGTTATGTGAAAATTGGAGATTTTGAAAATGCAATAGGGACTTTTCGTGACATGAGGACCTCTTATAGTAGGCCTAATTCAGTGACATATACTTGTATTTTGTCTATATGTGCTATGAAAGGGAAATTTTGTGTTGGTACTCAGCTTCATGGTCTTGTTATTGGTAGTGGATTTGAGTTTGATCCTCAGGTAGCAAATACACTTGTTGCCATGTATTCAAAATGCGGGAACCTTTTAGATGCTCACAAGTTATTTAATACAATGTCACAAACTGATATAGTAAGTTGGAACGGATTGATGGCTGGATATGTACAAAATGGATTTTCAGATGAGGCTGCACCTTTGTTTAATGCAATGATCTCTGCTGGTGTCAAACCAGATGCGGTCACTTTTGCAAGTTTCCTTCCTTCTCTCCTTAAAACTGGGAGTCTTAACATTGTAAGGAAGTTCATGGTTACATAGTGCGACATAGGGTGCCTTTTGATGTCTATTTGAAGAGTGCTCTTATTGACATATACTTCAAGGGTGGAGATGTAAAGATGGCATTCAAGATTTTCCAGCTGAATACTTTGGTTGATGTTGCGGTTTGCACAGCTATGATATCAGGTTATGTACTTAATGGGCTGAATACGGATGCTATAAACATTTTCCGGTGGTTAATTAAAAAAGGAATGGTTCCTAATTGCCTAACCATGGCTAGTGTTCTGCCAGCTTGTGCTGCAATGGCTGCTATAAAATTAGGCAAGGAGTTGCATTGTGATATTCTAAAGAAACGACTAGAGAATATAGTTAATGTGGGATCTGCCATAACAGATATGTATGCAAAATGCGGAAGAGTGGATCTTGCGTATGAATTTTTTAGAAGAATGTCCCAAAGAGATAGTGTATGTTGGAACTCAATGCTTTCAAGCTTCTCACAGAATGGAAAACCAGAAATGGCCATTGATCTCTTCCGCCAAATGGGAATTAGTGGAGCCAAGTATGATACTGTGAGCCTATCATCTGCTCTCTCTGCTGCTTCAAATTTACCGGCACTCTATTATGGGAAAGAGATGCATGCCTATGTTATAAGAAATGCATTTAGTTTTGACACTTTTGTTGCAAGTGCACTGATAGATATGTATTCTAAATGTGGAAAACTAGCTTTGGCTAGATGTGTGTTTGACTTGATGGACGGGAAGAATGAAGTGTCATGGAACAGCATCATTGCTGCCTATGGAAACCATGGTTTCCCTAGAGAATGCCTTGACCTATTCCATGAGATGTTAGGAGCTGGGATTCACCCTGACCATGTTACTTTTCTTGTCATACTTTCTGCTTGTGGCCATGCAGGCTTAGTTGATGAAGGCATACACTACTTTCGTCGCATGACTACAGAATATGGTATCAGTGCTAGGATGGAGCACTATGCATGCATGGTAGATTTGTATGGTCGTGCTGGCCGTTTGCATGAAGCATTTGATACTATGAAGAGCATGCCATTCACTCCGGATGCTGGTGTTTGGGGGACATTGCTAGGAGCTTGCCGACTCCATGGCAATGTGGACTTGGCTAAACTAGCTTCAAGACATCTTGTAGACCTGGACCCAAAGAATTCTGGATACTATGTATTGCTTTCTAATGTACATGCGGATGCTGGTGAGTGGGCAAGTGTTCTTAAAATTAGAAGTTTAATGAAGGAGAAAGGAGTTCAGAAGATACCTGGATATAGTTGGATTGATGTTAATGGGGGAACCCATATGTTTTCTGCTGCTGATGGAAATCACCCAAAATCTGTTGAGATCTATTTGATTCTGAAGAGTCTCCTTCCTGAGCTGAGAAAACAGGGTTATGTTCCTCAACCATACCTTCCATTGCACCCTCAAATCATGGGCAGGCATTGAAACAAGAATGATTGATTTCTTTCGTATTCTCAGTAATAATCATAGCAAATACTTGATGCAACTCATCATTTTAACATAACTTCTATCCAAACGTATGAGTATGCTTTAAGTTATCTCTTAAGCAAGTTATTACGTTAGAATTATTCTTCGAAGGTATATTTCCAATAGTCTCACCTGAATCTAGTATTTACTTGAGAATTGTACCCACATGGTTTGTGAGCTTCATGATTGGCTAAATTATTTCAATCATTCTTGTTACTTCTACCTTCCTCTGTAACCCACATTGATGACTTGTCGAACATAATTCTCCTTCTTCTCTTTTAATTTTTCTTTTTGTTGAATTTATGCACTCCAATCTCTTGTCCCATTTACCATAACAGAAATTTTTGTTATGTTCAGGTATAAGTAGATTCATATCGAAGTCTTGGAAATTTTGTTGACTTTGGTTTGGCTGTTGTACTTGTATGTCCTTGCAATGTATCTTAGGGCATGCGGTGATGGGAGAATTATCAGCGGTATATTCTTCTTTTAGTTAAAGTGTGCAAAATGCAGGAAATGAAAAGATCAGCAATAACTGTAAGGGCTCTTAATAGAAAAAAATAAGGCCACTGTTTATCATTATTTGAAATTGAGCAAGGAGGGATTTTGCTCTTTCATTCTGCTCCTAAAAACTGTATTGAATAGCTTACAATTACAACGTGTAGAACAAAGTATGCCTTCCTGTCTTCTCCATTTTCCTCCAACCGAACAGTTTGCAACTATTATTATCAAAACAAGCTGTTAGTTGTGTTAATCAGCTATACCTTAGTTTGACAAACCTTTGTTACCTTCTAAGATATGCTTTATATTTTGCTTAGGTTGGAACACATTTTCTTACATTAATTTATATTATTTGTTGTAGTTGATGGAGAGGAAGTGACATCAACAGTATATAAATTCTGCATCTATTTTGGTGATGAAGCATTTCATAAACAAGCCAAACAAGAAATTGAGCACAACTAACGTGGCTTATCATATTTGTCCTTTAAGAGGTAATTTTCCTTAAGTCCAAACCTCTATTTAATTCTATCTCAACTCAACAATATGCGTGCAGTTTTATCTCTGCTGCAAGGAGCGTTGTCTAGGTAGGGAGACAGTTTAATAGTTCATATTTATTGAAAATCTAGTTTACCACTTATTCTTGGACAAGTTATGAAATTTAAGGAGTATTAAGATAGTCTTGGTGTATGAATACAAAGAAAGCAACTGAAAAAGCTAAGCATAATCTCAATGCAGTGCTTCTATCCTATATTTACTTAGATTTTCCTGCCTTGTCAATGGTGACTTTATTATCTATATCCTCCACTGGTCCAATCAAAACCCTCCAATTATCATTCATTGTTCTTATCTAACGTCTAATCTAATCTAATCTGCCTGTTCTATTTTCTTAAGCCACCCAATTGGTCTCTTATACTTGGTTACGGAATACCAGATACCGATTGTTAAAGAACAGGGACTTCAACAGGTTATAGTTAGTAGAGAAACACTGTTACAGAATATTAAAGTGGAAGAGGTGAATTGATGTCATATTCAAGAGTGGTATCCAAAGTTCAAATCTGTATCCATCAAGACATTAATTCATCAACTTCCCGAGTCATTTATTCAGTACCTTCTTGATGACTCAGGGCCCTTCCTGTTACCTGTTTCTGTCTTAAATGAAGATGCATTACCCAATAGAATTCATAATCCATATGTGGAAGAAGATTTTAAGGTTTCAGAGGGATCTAGAGATGAAGCAGAAAGTTTTCAACCACCTTCTTTTCCAGAACTAGAATTGAAAATTAAGGAATCCATTGTGTACCTTAGGGGTGCAGTCTTTCCCAAGCTTAATTGGAGTGCCCCAAAAGATTCAGCTTGGATAAGTACTGTTGGTACCCTTCGGTGCACCAGTTTCAGTGACATTGCACTTTTATTTTGAGCATCTGACTCATTGGTCCATGACTTGTGCCATGCGTATGATTCATGCCAGGATAAATCTTCAGCCAGGCCCCATAATTTCTTTCTTGCACTCTGTAATGGTATCCATCTCTTCAGCCAGACATGGAATTTGATGTTTCGTACGAAATCATAAGTTAATTGGAATTTCTCAACGAGAGGTTATTACTTTTTATTTATGTTTTACTTGAAAAGAAGAAGGATTTCCTTTCATTGATACTAGCTTTTTTAACAATCATGTGAGGGCTAAATTTGAGTCAGAAAACTACACATTGGATGTTTATATAACAAAGGATGAGAGAGTGAAGGTTATAGATTTCAACCCTTGGGGTGCCTTTAAATTGCCCTTGTTGTTTGCATGGGATGAATTAGAGCAAATTTATACTAGAGGAAATGATGTGGAGTTTAGAATTGTGGAAGATCGTTGCGCTGTTTGGCAAGGACTGCAAACAGCTGTTTTTTTTATTACTTGGATACCAGTCCGGGAAGTGGTTGGGAACAATTTCTAAGGACTGCAGATGAAGAGTTAAGACAACAATATACAGAAGCTGATGCATGACAATTATCTGCTGTTTCTCTAAATTATTACTTGATGTAGCAAGTAAAAAAGTAGCTTTTGAATGTGTATTTTGAGTTTCTTGACAAAGGGGAAAACCCGTGTTTGAAAGCATTACCTCACAGAGGATGAAGATTTCTTGTTTAACAGAAACCTCTTAGTCTTTATGGTTGTTAAGTTTTTTTGTGGAACTTCAAACATCAGATATTCTTAATTAAAGTTTTTATGTTAGTCATTGTATGCTGCTACCAATTTCAGGCCTTCGGATAATTTAAGTGTTGAAACTGACGTGACAATTGTGTACTATAGTATCATTTACTTATTTTCAATAATATACTAACTAAACTTTGAGGAAGTTTTGTGGGTAACACTGGAAATACAACATCAAATCATTGTCCCATGTAAGAACGTGTGTTACGATTGTGTTGGCACCAAGTGTTAGGAGCTCAAGTTCAGTAAGCTTGTGGTTCTTAGATTTATGCATATGAAAAAAAAACACTGTTGGTAGGCGTCCTTTCATGTCTGAGCATATACTAAAGAAATTTGTTTTTTAAACTAAAAAATAAGTGCACCATACCAGCTATCAACTTCAATATTATGTTTTACCAATTATTTTCCAGGTTAATTTGTATTTGTTTTAGTTCTGGAGGCATACACTTCCAGTTAACATGAATTAAAGATGCAAATCTTCTTTTCACCTTTAGACTTTGTTCACTTGAATAGATTTGAAGGAGAGTGATTGAATGAATTTGAGAGGATTTGAAGGTAAACTTTTTGTTATTTATTTGAGTGAATTTTTGAGGTAAGTGAAAGTGAATTTGGAAACAAATTTTTTTAATTTGTCACATCAATCAAATCATATACTAATTCTTACAAATTTTACTTCCAAATTCACTCTTATTTACCTCCAAAATCCACTCAAATAAACAACAAAAAATTTATCTTCAAATCCATTCAATCACTCTCCCATAAATTCATTCAAGTAAACAAGTCATTAGTGATTAGTGATCTGATTTTTATTGACTATGAGGATGAGTTCTTGCATTGTATTGCCGTTGAAATTATAAAGCAACATGAAAGTTAAAGTTTGTAGAGTTTAAATTTGTTGCACTCTACAAGTGGATGGATAGTGTATTTACTGTCTGAATTCTATAAAATTAAAAAGCGTATGTAGGTTCAACTATACCCTTTTTGTTCTGCATCTTACCAAATATTTCTAAAACATTTTTAAGTTCTATTGAATGCCTCCCATAGATAGGTAAACCTATTTTATTTTTCATAGTGAAATAAAAATGTAAAACTTTGTTTTTTCTTTTAAATGTAATGATTATCTCTCTTAGTTGTGGGTTCTTTTACGTTGTTATCACGTTTGTATCGAAGGGAATGCTTGTGAATTTCATGACAGTTACATTTTGCTGTGTTTAGAAGGGAGAGGATAAGATGAAGATGAAGTTAAGCTTGAGAAAGAAGAAAGAGTGAAGTGAAAATAAAGTACATGACTAATTGATTACAGATGCATGATGCATGAGACTTTGAAGGTGTTTAAAGTGCACCAATGTTCTTGAGACCAAGAACAACCCCAACTCCAATGATGTGGCCGACAGCACCACAGGCCAAGGTGTCTGCAAGAGTGAACCCAGCAGGGTCACCAGTCTGCAAGCCTGAGTCCCTCACCTCCAGCTTTAGCCCTGCAGTGGCTTTCCTGTTCGCTGATGGAGCCAATCCAAACCTTCCAGCAAACAGCATCAGGCTTGTAGAAGCCACCATAATCTGTTCAACATTTCAACAATCTCAGCTATCATATTAAGAACAATCCTATAAACAATATTCTCTCTCACTTCTTTTTCATTGCATATTGAACAAGAAACGGTATGATTGTTAGCACCATTCTGCAGACCCACCAAGCAATTCACATGATTGAGGCATGTATTAACAAGAATTTCTTATGTACCCTTCGGAAAACTGAGCTGTTATCTATTAAGCTATGCTTTGTAATGTACTCCAATGAAACAACAAAATTTAGAAATGAGTGAAATTCATAAGATCCTACCAGATTAGTGGATGAACCAATGTAGTCACATCGAACTCCCAAACCACCCTTCCCCTTGCGCCTCATGGGTTGGACAGCAACCTGTCAACAAAAACATACCCAGTTATCATAATCACAATACAATTGAAACTAAAGTTCAAATTCTCTATTCAGTTCTTTTTTACTGTCTCCTTACTGATTTTTTAAAATAACGTTGATATATTAAAAAGGTTTAATATATTTTAAAACATCAAAATTAATATCCATAAATGTATTTTGAAAACTAAGCAGAGAAACAACAATAAAAGCTCAGCTGAAAATCTATATTATATGAGCAGAAACAACAAGATCATGTGCAATCTGTGTCTAACATATATCTAAACTAAAAAAAAGATGGTAAATTTGTAAATATAAAATGTGCTGACCAAGTTCTGCACAGGGGCAGCTGAGAATTGGGGTCTGAGACCAGTGAATTGGGGGAGAGTGGTCATTGCAGTGGTTGCCATTTGTTAAAACTAAGAAGAGGAAAATGAAAATATGTTTGGTTTCTTCTCTCTGAGTCTCCCTTTTCTTGAAATGTTTTGTGGGTTTCTTCTGTGACTGTGATGTATCTAATGGCAGCCACATGAGGAATTTGTGGCCTCAAAAGGCCAAATTGAGATGGCCAAAGATTCGTTAGTCCGATGTGGCATTATATGATTTGGAGGAATGGATAATGGATAATGTCTTAACAGCCACGATGTAACACCCTCTTTTTAGCATAATATAATTATTTATTTATATTATTTAATTAGATTTATAATACAAAATAAAAATATTTTATAAAAATAAAATTAAGTTAAGTTTATATTGGAAAGAGAAAAAAAGTTAACATTAAGTTGAGTGTATAGTCATTTATTCTTTTTTTTTTCATTTATATTTATTGAGTTTGTGATGTTCGATAAAAATTGGATTAAATTATAGAATATTTAGTCCATATATTTTATATAATTAGTGATTTCATTCAACAATAATGTCTCAAACTAAGGTCATTTTAAGGAGTAAAGGTCAACTATGGGAATTACATTAAATTTATTTTTTCTTCCTTATTTCAGGATAATAGATAATTGGAATAGATTTTGAAACCAACAAATATATAGAATGAGACAGTTTAATACTAGAATAGTTAAGAAAGTTGAATCGCCGTTGTGTTATAAAAGTTTATATGATAATATTAGGAATGTTCCCAACCTAACTCATAAAAAAAAATTAAACGCGATCCAAAAAATTGATAATCAATTAAAATAAATTTGTTTGGATTGATTTGGATCTTTCTTTTCTAGAATCTTGACAGTTTAAAACTGATCCAATGTGTCTCACTTGGTTCATACTTGCAAATTTGTGGCAGAAGAGTAATAAAAATGTTATGTTTGACAAATGAATGAGTTGGAATGAGAGCTATCCTTGTAATGTGAAGCTCATTATTAATCTTGAGGGAGAAAATTCAAAAGGACTGATTTTGAATTCTGTACCCATGAATGCAAGTTTGTTATACATATAAGTGATAGTTATCCAATGATTTTAATTTCTCGAAAATCTAAAGATGGAGAGGTACATTTCCAAAAATAATTTTTAGCTTAATTTTCCAAATAAACATGCTTTGAAAAACTAACTTACCAACTCAAAATAAATATTTTGCCAAAATTGCATGCTATATTACTTGTATTAAACTTAATATAATAACAAATTAAATATTTCAATAAAATAATACATGACCTTTTGATTTTAAAGCTAATATAAATACTCACCAAACAAAATAAAATCATTCATATAATTAATAATTATTAAGAATAATTATCATATATAAAAAAAAAAATCTACAAAGGTTTGCCTAGAGTAACTCGATTCTCCTCTTTAACTATCATCTAAAATTATTGATGAAATTTTTGTAACAAAATTCAATAAATAGCATGTGAAAATAAAAGGTTAAAATGCGAATTACTTTTAAGTTTAATATGATAAGGAAAACACAACTAACCCAACTAAGTACTGATTTGGATTTCATATTATAGGTAAATTTTAAGCAACCCATCAACGTCTAGGCTTCATGCATAAGGAATATTCTTGGTGGAAGTTGTTTCTACAAGAAAAATGATAACATGCAATCCAAATGTCTAAAAGTGAGGTCGATTCTTGCACTGATGATTGACATGGTTTTTGGTATGTTAACAAAGCATCAAGACGTTTTTTTTTTGCCTATACTCTTTCTTCACATGAGATATAATCCAATCTCTGGCTGACTTGAAATGAAACCACCAAAACCAAACACTGATTTTAGCTCCATACAGATAGCTATACAAGAAGCTTCGAGGCCGCGATCCATTTGCGACATGTATGCAGGCAAACCACAATCTTACAGCCTGCATGTCACCTTATCATCAGGAAACCATAGTGTGTACATCTCTACAATCCCTGCATCTCCAACACGCTGTTCAAACCACCACTCACCAGTAAGATCAGTGATAACTCGCATTTGCCATTAATTTTTTGCTAATAAGCAGGGAAGAGGCAAAAGACAAGGCTAGGCCATACTAAGGAATATCCGATGAACTTTGTTTCCAGATACTTGTCATGCAGAGAGGAAGAAGAAGGCATCAAATATCTGCCTTCTGTATTCACTTTCTTCTGCTATAATATATTCCACTGCCAGAATAGTTATGATGTCGATGTCTTGATCCACTACCCCTGCCACTGTTTCCTTCCAAAGTGCTACCACGGCCACCAGTCTTGTTACCTACACTCTGCATCCAGTTTGCTGGCTGGGTCCCTAATCCATTAAGCTCCTCCTCTTCTCTGTCATTATACTCCAAAACAAGCCTCTTGATGTCTTCTTTCTCTTGAAGCTCGGCTGCTTCTTTCTGTTTTGTACTCTGCACCAGTGAGGAATTCCGAGGGATGAACATCTGCTTTGTTTGCTGCTTGTTTCCACGCTTCACAAGAACTCTCACCTGAACCTCTTTGTTTCCACCAGTATCCTTGTCCAATTCCTCATCACCACTTTCCCCACTAACTCCCCTCCCGTGGTGATCCTTGGTTGATCCCTCAAAGACATTCATTGGAATCATCATGTTCAATGTAGGACGACCCCGTAGTTCTTGCCTTCTTTGTTCCATACTCTCCTACAGAACATATGAAGCAATTACTTTGAAAAGTTAGAAATACCCAGACATAGCTAAACAAGACAGAATATATTTGAAATTACAAAAGATTTTTGAAATTTAGGGATTGGATGGAAAAGAGCTAAGAGAAGACAGAATATATTTGAAAGAATAAAATCTCCAAATAATTGAGATATAAAAGCGCAAATCAGTTCACAGGTCTCCCACCTAGTCAAACCATGAAAGGTTTGAGACTTACCCCCAACAAGTGATGAGGCTATTTCCAAAAATTGAACATGTGACTTCTAAGTCAAAAAGTAGTGACATTACTGTTGTGCCAAAGCCCATTCTCATTGTGATATATTATAAAAAACAAATAAAAACTCATTGTACAAGTGCAGCTCAACAAGTTAGCATGGACCAGCTCAATAATTAAGATAGTCTACTAATGAAGTTATAATCGTAATCTAATATCCAAACAAATATGAATAGAATCATCTATCTGTTGTCTCCAGTTTTCCTTTTCCCATTCTTTTTAATTCCAGATGATGTTCAATTAGAGGAAATTAGATTTAGTTTTTCTTTATCATAATGGCATAACAGTAGAAGTCCTGGGAAAAAAATTTAAATTCACAAAGAAAGCATCAAACTTTTGCAGAAATGTAGAAGGAGCAAGCAAATACAATAAATTATGCAAATACTTGCCTGCACTACAGCCTTGAGCTCCTGATCGAAATCAGCCTCTTCCAGAGGGTCCACCTCCGTCACTTTTTGTCTCACATGCACTTCATCCTCCTCATCGGTAGCAGGTCCAGGCCCATCATCGTCATCATCTTCATCATCCTCAGTTTCACAGCCATCATCATGATTCTCTTCATCCAACTCTTCATCATCATGACCCTCTACATCAATTGTGTCACTCCCTGAATCAGTCTCACTGTCATTAACATCATCTTGCACTCCATTTTCCTCCGTACCATTATCAATTCTCTGTCCATTGCCAACCACAGTAGTAGTGGAAGTGGTCCTACTTGAAGACTTCTCATTGTCAGAATGTTTTTCACCACTAGCCTTATCAGCAGAAACTATCCGATCATGTTCCTCAAGTTCTACTAGAGCTGCATTCACTTCTTCAATAGAAGTGTAACGAGCCATATTGGGTCGTAAGTCCGCAAACAGATCCTGCACACAACAGATAATGAATAAAAACATTAAATTCAAGACAACAAAGATACATATACCATTTATCATGGCAAAATAAGACTACCTCTGTCCCAAAATGACTGCAGTTTAAGGTTTTTTCACATAAATTAAGAATATAAGCGTTACTCGAAACATTTTTACTAAAATAATCTCATTCTCTCATCTCAATAAATGCATTGCTTTTATTTGCTGCAAATAGAAACATCAATATAATTTATAAGTGGACAAATTATGAAGAAAATAATTACTTCGTTGAAAATCAAGAGTTTACCAATTTGGAATTCAGGTTAAAGCCTACGGGGGTAGCACAACATGCTAGTTATATAAACAAATCTGGTTGATACTAAGTTCTCCTTCAAAAGGTATTCCAGTGTGGTCATGCGAGCAGATGATGTTAGTGACCATTAAAAGCAAGAATAAACAAGAAAACCAATATACCTTTTACCAAACAAGAATAAAGAACAATTAGTTATCCGAAAGTGTCAAATCAAAATAATAATAAAATTCAAGAAAGCAGCTAGGAAATTCTAAAGCTACTAAATCTTCTGCTCGTCAAAATTCTAAATATCCAGATGTTAGCTGCAATTGCCAAATAATGACATATAAGGCCACTAAAACAAATACATATCTATAGCATTAGTAGCCCAGCATTTACGGAAGAAAACAAAAAACTATAGCTAAATCAAAATCAATAAACAAACAAATTAGCATATTAACCACACCCAAATAATGAAATACAATTAAGAAAAGGGCTATCTGACTGACCTGTAAGTCAAATTCAATGTCCAGAGGTAGTGCTCCTTTGCTTAAAATATACCTCTGGAAGTGTATTAGGAACCGATCAAGTTTCCTCTTAGAAGAGCCAC